>NC_086324.1:44315067-44372567 GCF_036172605.1 Pelobates fuscus
TGTCTGAGGGTGCTGTGTGTGTCTGTGTGCTGTGTGTGTGAATGTGAATGTATATTTTATTTACATTTAAATATATATTTTTTATTAATAAAAAAAAAAAAAAAAAAGTTATATCCCCCCCTCCTCCCTTCTTACCTTTTAGCCTGGAAGGAGGGGGGGAGCTGTTCTGCCTGTGGGGAGAGGGGGATCCGTTCTGCCTGGGGCTGGGGGGTGGGAGGGTGCCGTGCAGCTTCCTTCCCTGGTGGTCCAGTGGTGAGAGTGAACTTTAGCCTGAAGGCTATAGTTCACTCTCGCGAGATCTGAGCGTTGCCGCGGTAACCGCGGCAACGCTCAGACCTCGCGAGAGGACCCGGCGGAGCTGCTGGTTAGAGCTCCGCTGGTCCTCTCGTCTGCCTCCCTCCCTCACTCCCTCTCCTGCCAGCGGCCGCCTGTCAGTGTCTCTGGGCCGGTGAGGGAGATCTTTGATCTCCCCACCGGCCCATGGAAGCACACAGCAGGGCCGGCGCTCGGGTAGCGCTGGCCCTGCAGAGACTGGCAGGGGAGATCCTGTGATCTCCCCTGCCGGCCTCGGCCCCACGGCCATCGCGGCCCACCGGGCATTTGCCCGGTATGCCCGATGGCCAGTCCGGGCCTGGTTCAGCGGTGTTCAGGAAGTCGATTGTCCGATTTTAGTTCCAGACACTCGACGACCAAGTCCCGCTGCCTCCTTTCATGCAAACAAAATGGCCGCCATTTTCTCTGCCACGTGGCATTCGGCCTCCCCGTGAGAGCGCTTAATTGACGGTTCCTCTTTGAAGTTAAAGGAGCCAGGAGGGTGGTCGGTGTTCGTTAGTTTTAATCTACCGAACCAATATTGCATAAAATAAACAAATGAAGTAAAAATAAAACTGCTGGTTTTCTCACACCAATGAATCTTTGAATTGCCTTCAGTTCATAAGGTAGAGGCCAATCCTCTACCACCTGTATCTTCTGAAGATACACTTGAAATTCTTCCACCAAGATAAGGTATCCCAGAAATGTAACCTGTATCTGATAATAGAGAATGTTTCCCAATATAGAACAAAGTCCATTCTCAAGCAATCCAAGTACTCTTGCAGGGGTGTGCAAAACTGTCCTTTTGGAATACCAAAATGGCTGCTGTCTCTGCATTGAACGGAGAATCTATCCAAGGGAAGCTCCTGTTACTTATGCAATAATGCTATTTTATATCTATAAGTTCCTTCAAATTTTTTGCAGGAGGTCTTCGCCAGAGCAGAATCTAATGCCGTCAGTTCCCAAGTGTCAGCCTGCAGAGTCTGAGATGTCCTTCCCTTGGCCGGCAATGCTCCTACTGACAGTAAATAGATATAATTCCAGCAACCCCCTCTGATGCACAAATTACCTTTACTAACAGTGCCACATTGGGTGAAACCACCCTCTAAAGTCAGGTTTGCAGTGTACTAACACTTATCCCCCAGGCCTGGCCTCCTAGTGGACTTATGTGTAAGTGTTGTCCAGCCAGATGAGGCAATCCTTTCTTAGATGTTTTTCTACCCACAATATAGGCAAATGGCCCTCCCCTCTCGTTAACTGTCTTTCTGCGTCACCTAATGTAATAGCCCGAGCTGCATGGGTTTGGGAGGCAATAAAGCTGAAGTTTCAGAATTTGTAAAACATGGGGTTCACACATGGACATCTAGTCTTCTAATTTGTGATACATTTTCTCTCATTATATTATCCATGTGACAAGCACTAAATTAATTGAGATCTACAGGGTTGTATCTTTCTGCTATCTTTTCTTTTGACAGCCTCAAAGAGTCTTTCTGAAAACCTCAGCAGCAGAATTATATGGAATTTGTATTAACTGAACAATTTCCTTTCTTAATATGCAGGATGCCCTTGGCTGAATTTGGCTTGGCTGAAGAGTGAACTTGTGGTAGTTGTAAATTATAGACTTGTGTCCATTCCAGGGTACCATCTTGTGTCCATTCCAGGTTACCATCTTTGCCCGAGACTTGAGGCTGAAAATAGTTCCAGGTGTTCGACGTACAGGAGACAAAATGACTGCCATACACTGGACCACAGGGAAGCACTCAAGTTAATCACCAATTTGTGGTTAACAGCCATGGAAGGTCGGCGTTCAAAGGCTATGACAAGGGGGAACCACACACCGTCCGTTCAGGGGACGAATAAGGGGGTACGGACAACCGAACACCAGGGAGTTGGTTACAGCAACCATCCTTAAATAACACATTGCAGGACAAGTTCATTCACTATTGTCCTTTGTTGAGGTAACAGGGTAACACACGTCCCGGGTCGCCAGGGCTCTGTGTTAATCATGCTAAACACAAATAAACCAAGTGGCTCTCTACATCCCACTTCATTGACACTTTATTTGGGACCCAGAAATAAAAGTTACAAGCAGAGGTATAAAGCTGCGTGTGGCTATATACCAGTGTAAGGTGAATGCCTGTTGCTCAAAAATTCTTTACCACATTTGGGAATGACAGTACTGCAATAGATGGACAGTCTCACAGGAGTGTGCGCAGAATATTTATTTGTGCACACGGGTAATGGTACATGCAATGGTTTCGCTCAAGACCTTAATGTTGCAAATGAAAGAAAGAAAAGTTTTCTGTTGTTATTCACAAATCGTAAATGCAGGGAGACGTGCAAACTCTCCTTCCTGCTAAAATCACATGAATGAGAATTGCCAGTGCTGAATATTATTTTGGGGGGTTCAAAGTTTAGTCCGTATACACAATACACACCTTAGCTAGTAGAAAGGTAAACATATTAAATAGGGGTTGGTTAAAGCACCAGTCGCATCCACCCACCCAGGTGGATAGGAAAATAATATATATATATATATATATATCCAGTGTGTCCCCAAGCCCTGTCATCCAATTAAAGGGACACTCTACTGTCCAAATACAAAATTAATTACTGTGTAGTAGATATACCTTTAATTAAAACATAAATGCATTTAATTAGGCATTTTTCAATGGAGCAATATCTAAAAACAGCTTTCAAAAGCTGCAGATTTATTGTCCGCCGCCTTTGCAAGCCCTCCACTTTTAACCCCACCCAGACTTTCTTTGACTGTACAATCACAGACTTCCCCATGCAGGTCAAAGAGATGTCTTTGTAAAGCAGGTGCTGAAGGCAATTGCCTTTCTCTTGAGTTTAGCTCCACTGAGCTAAAAAGAAAAAAAAAACAGAATGTAATAGGACCTATGTATGATTTACAGCTCGGGGTGGGGGCAAGCAAGGTTAATTTATACAAGTGCCAAATTCTATTAAAATCTGCACTTTTTCTAAAATGAAGAAGAGGACACACAACTCCCTTCACGAATTTTCATGTAAACACTGCCTTTTCAGAGAAAAGGCAGTGTTTACATTGCCCCTAGGGACACCTCCAAGTGGCCACTCCTTAGATGGCCAGTGGAGGTGCTTCCTAGCTCAGGGATGCACAGTAAGCAGCCCTGCCGTTCAGCGTCCCCACGCTCTGCATGGAGACGCTGAATTTTCCTCAGAGATGCATTGATCCAATGCATCTCTATGAGGAGATCCTGATTGGCCAAAACGGCATTTGGCCCCGTCCCGTGCCGATTTTAGCCATTCCAATGCTTTCCCTATGGGAAATCATTGGATTGGCTAAAAATCTGCCATTTTGATGATGTCACAAAGGGGGCAGAGCCAGCGCTGGCAGACCCATGCAGCGCTGGAAGTAAGGTGAGTTTTAAACTTTAATAGGGGGGCTGTGTTCCTGACCCTATAGTGATCCTTTCAGCCTAAATAGCCAAAATGAAATCTTAGCTGACTTTGAGAATGTTCCCAATTAGCTACCCTGGTCTAAAATTTGAATATCACTTGAAAGGCTTGTGACTAAATGGGCTATGTCCAGTGGTGAGTCCTCCAGCATGTAATACCACTGTATAGCCACAGAATGTAGGGCAGGGTCACAACTGTGACTAGACCACTTTCAGACATTTACCCCATTGTGATTGGAAGGATTGACAATTTGGCCCAGCTCATTATCTGCTGAATAAATGTGTAGATTGCCTTCCAGTTCAAAGACAATCTGGTAGAATTAAGACCAATTTAGTATCAATTTATTGCCACTCACATGGCAAAATGCAAGTAAAAATAAAATAAAGATTATAACAGATATACATTAAAATATAAATATTTTTTTTCACCAATACTATCTTGTTTACTATTATGAAAGTTACTGTTATAATACCATATGTATCATCCATATATTAAGGACTAGAGAGACTGAAGAAGTTAAAGTATGAGCATAATTACTGTAAATATAATGCTGGCATTGATATAGAGACCCAGTCAGTTACTGCTCAGAGGAAAACTGAGGTTTCATATTAAATGTGAAGTCTACACCACTTTGTGCTGTTTAATTTTAATGAAAATGAAAGAATGTTAGTGTGGCTACAACTGCATCCTTTCCAGGGATCTGGAATCCAGGGATTTTAATATATATATATTTTATAAGTATATATTCAAACTGACCTATGTGCTGTAAGAACCTCTAAACATTTCACTAGACTACAACATTTAAATGTCTACTGATCACTATATTTTAGAAGGCATACCACACACTTACATACAAACATTAATTTAATATCATTTTCAATTTCTCAGGGAAATGTCTCTGCACAGAAAGGTAGGTAACCTTATGTTCCTTTTGAAGTAAATATTAATGCAGATTTTAGGTGATTTTTCTCTCTAGATTTGTTATGTTATTCTACATGTTTATCAGAAGAATATTGTATTTTGTTTTGTCTTGTTGTTTGTTTTGAGAGCTGCTGTTCATTTAATTAAATGTGACATGATTTCATGCAAATGGTTGATTGAAGAAATAAATGTATCTCTTTGTATTTAGAAAGTTGTAGAACGTTGGAAAACATTGATGCAATGGGTCATTGTGAAAGGTTTGATTGACTCATTAGTAGAAAGATACATAAAAATAGAACCTTCTAATAGATTATCCCTGTGGTGATATAATTTGAAAATATTTATATAATATTTCTAAAATATTAGTTTGTGGAAATATAATTGTGTAAGCTAATTTTGTAATCTGTATAATCTCTATTTTAAATGCTATGCAGTACAGGCTTGAGGTGTTTATTTGGTGTCATTATTACTTTGTTTTTTGTTTGATTGCTTTGTTTGTGCGGTTATTTTTGTATCGATATCTAGTGAGACTCAACTTCTGCCCATATATGAAGATTACAGGGGAAGATCACCCAGTTCGTTCACAACAGAGTGGCAATAAAGTTCAACAGAGATCCACAAGGGCCGTAAGGCAGCGACAAAAAACCAACAACAACAACAAAAACGATTCCTGTATCGTAATATGTGTTTGTCTTTGTAGCAATTGTCAGTCTGATTAACATAAGTCCTGTGACTGTCAGCTAGCTTTAATATTGCTTGGATTCACAATATTCTACGCAAACAATGCTGTAGTTTGTTTATTTAGATTTGTGTTTGTTTTTAATTATTTGAAGTTTGTTAAATTGTGCCGTTGATCCTCAGATACATATGGAGGACCCAACAGCCTAAACAAGCTCTCAATTAAGCGAACCTATGTTATTTTATCAAATATAAATAACCAAAGTAAACAGACCAACCCCACTCCTTAGAACCTTAGAACAGTGCTTTATTAGAACCTTCTGAATTCTAGTGAGTTCACCAACAATTTCAAGGATTCGGTTATATATATTAATCAATTGCAAAGCCAGTATCCCTCTGTGAACTGATTCAGGATACAGCACACAGCACTACAAAAGACACTTATCATTAGTCTACTAATATCTGTGTATTTATTTAAACAGTACAGTTTAGAGGCCGATCAATAGACTCTCAGTATGAAATATAATAACTTAATGTGCCTGATCACCGCAACTACACAGTCATTAGCTATTTGCAATAATATGCAAGATCACTATATCTGGATTTAGACAGACAGACAGACAGACAGATAGATAGATAGATAGATAGATAGACAGACAGACAGACAGACAAATAGATAGATAGATAGATAGATAGATAGATAGATAGACAGACAGACAGACAGACAGACAGATAGATAGATAGACAGACAGACAGACAGACAGATAGATAGACAGACAGACAGACAGACAAATAGATAATGCATGGACAGACAGAGAGAGATAAATAGATAGATAGATAGATAGATAGAATGAGATTTATATATCCTTGTCCATCTTGAGATTTTCCCTTAAATCATTTAACTCTATTAAAGATTAACCCTTTAGATGTCACTACCACCCCCTATCCCTTCGTTGAAAGGGTTACAAAGATCTCATACCTCCTAGAATCCCCCTGTGCCTGTGAGCTCTCAGTAAAATACAAGGGGAAATGAGAATAGCTCTTGTCCAATTCTGCAGCTTAATCCAATGAAGGCAATTTTCCAGGATAATTACCGACATGTTTTAATGCATATGCATGAAAAAAGATTTTTTTTTTTCCAGGAGAGCGACTTTACATGTTTGTGTAATTGATCGAGGCGGTGACCCGCTATTCAAAATGTTATTTGAGAAGCATCAGAATGCGTAAACTTGCAAATTGCCCGGCTTGTATCTGAATTAATACCTCATTCATCATCATTATGGGTTGATAAGTTAATTTAACCATTTCATTCTGCTTTAATGAGCTATAGTTAAATTAATGCCACATAATATATGAAAGTAACATTTAAATAGAAGCACTGGGCCGAGACAAACAGAGGCTGCTGCTATTTGGACTGGAATAGTGACATAAATCTTTTCTTCATTACAGCAGCCAGTCTGTTGTAGCTGCAGTTATAAAGTATTTACCCATTTACTTTGGGTGCTGCACTGCCAAATAGTATAGGTAAATTATGGAGGCTGGGAAATAATGTCCCTTGGATGTCTTTATGAAAATCAGTGTGATATTGCAAGGGAAAAAGGAGAGCCATCGCCTACATGGTATTAAAACGTGGAAGATGATCCAGAATCCATCTAGTTAGTTGTCTGGGAGAGGAATTTTCCAATGTCACCCGGTGCCTGCTAAGGTACATAAAATGTAGCAGAGCTTTTAACACAATTATCTGGATTCTGAAGCTGGTCGTGTTCTGTGTATCAAGCAGAATGAGCCTGGAGCATGTGGCAGGCACTGCCTATATGGCTACACTATCAAAACAGCGAATTGCAGCGAATTGAAAACGAATTGCAATATTTAAGCTAACATAGCTAAAGTGTGTTTTTGGCTACATTGTGCAATTCTGTTTTCAGTTCACGAAAATTAGATGTTTAGAGAATAATTAGAAGAGTTTGCTGGTACTGGGTGGGTTAAAGTAAGTGTGTGTGTGTGTGTGTGTGTGTGTGTGTGTGTGTGTGTGTGTGTGTGTGTGTGTGTGTGTGTGTGTAAATTATGTTTACATAAACACCTCACAGTCTCAATTTGAAGGGCTAGATGATCTGTTTGTGACCTGTATATATTTAATGTAACTGGAAACTGTTATGTGTATGTGTTTGTATTCATTAATCGTGCTTGTGTTTGTTTACGATTTAGCTTAATGTTTACAATTATTAACCGTGTGCTTGTTTTATCAGGGACTATAGGCCAAGTTTGTTATGGCACTTTATTGCCCACGTTCACTTAATGCTGTGTTGAGTTTATATTATAGTATTTTTTTTTACAGATTATACAATGAGTAGGATATGTTTTTGTGACCCCATAACATTTTTAACTTATATTCACATACAAACGATACTATTTACACTTTGAACAAACTCGTACTTGTATTTTAGTTCAAATACTAAATAAAAAAAAATTAAAATTATTTGATTTAATATTTTTTAAATATTTTTCTTGTAAATTCTATACCTTTTGATATGACATTGTTTTTGCAACATTTGTGTATGTCACAATTATCTGTCTCATCAATATACGTCATAAATGCAAAATATTGACAAACACTACACCAAATCACAAGATATTACTAGTAGGGTGTGACTGAACAATGGTTTGTGCTATGGAGAGAGGCAGCTTAAAATGTTAGGCCAAAATAGAGTTCGTAAAAAATGATTCCCCAACTTTTCTAAATTGAGAAGTTATTTTTCTGCGAGTTTTTAAGTCTGTATTTTTTTTAATCTGTTTTCATCTCACCACAAAGTTGTTGTAATCTCCAAAGTGATATAGCCATATTACATTTTATAAACAATTTGACAACATGCCTCTTGTGGATATATCTGTTAAAATGTTCCAAAAAAAACAGTTAAGTGTGTTAATGCCAATCTAAACTGCATGGGAGTCAAAAACATGCCATTATTTAGCATTAGTTTTGTTACCGATTTGGCAGATATTATTCAGGTCGGCTATTCTCTAAAATCAACTAATAAAGTCGCCTGTTAGTACTTGCCCTCTGTGCCATACTCTGTTAAAGGTTGGGTGGATTGAATGTTCTCTAAGCACTGAGTTTACACTTAGATTTCCAATAAAAGCATCTGCTATTCAATAACAAGAGACAATTTATCTGCTTTGATACATTGTAGCTTAGCCTCTTATCTTCATTCTGGATTCTTTTAACACTGCTAGCTGTCCTCCTATTGCCATCTATGGGGAAATTGCTATTCAATTAGCATTGTGCTTATCTCTGACAATACACTCTAGCACGAATTTGTTTAACCGAATTAATTGTTCATGTCTGTCTCTGATTTCAGATTGGGAATCCTGATATCCCGAGTTGAACAGGCAATGGGGAATAAACTTTAAACACTAAGCTAAGAGGATATAAAGGAATGAACATGCAATGAAGAAGTAAGCTGCACCCCCATATTATGGTGGTATGGTGGTTCGTTAAAAGAAGGAGGTTAAAGCATGTAGTGTATTCACTTGGCATTTCATATTTGTAAGATATTTTCATTCTGGGAGCTTCAACATGTAAGCAGATGGGGCTATATAATCCCTTTCCCACAGGGGGGTATAATATGAGGGAAATTGTATAATTGCCCTTCCTGTCATATAATAAATAGAATATGGAATGGGACTTATTGTTATATAATAGGTGAGATGGTGGGGTCCAATCCATTGTCACTGTTTCCCTAAATAAATAAAAAAAAATCTATAGATTTCCCTCATACTCTGAAACGAAACATACTGTCTAAAAAATAAGTGAAATTATTTCAGTCAGGTTTGTCCAATATTGCCAAATAAGGCCCAGAAAACAAAATCCAGACACAATTTTATTAAAGGAACAATATAGTCACCTAAATTACTTTAGCTAAATAAAGCAGTTTTAGTGTATAGATCATTCCCCTGCAATGTCACTGCTCAATTCACTGTCATTTAGGAGTTAAATCACTTTGTTTCTGTTTATGCAGCCCTAGCCACACCTCCCCTGGCTATGATTGACAGAGCCTGCATGAAAAAAAAACTGGTTTCACTTTCAAACAGATGTACTTTACCTTAAATAATTGTATCTCAATCATCCAAATTGAACTTTAATCACATACAGGAGGCTCTTGCAGGGTCTAGCAAGCTATTAACATAGCAGGGGATAAGAAAATCTTAATTAAACAGAACTTGCAATAAAGAAAGCCTAAATAGGGCTCTCTTTACAGGAAGTGTAAATGGAAGGCTGTGCAAGTCAAATGCAGGGAGGTGTGACTATGGTTCATAAACAAAGGGATTTAACTCCTAAATGGCAGAGGATTGAGCAGTGAGGCTGCAGGGGCATGTTCTATACACCAAAACTGCTTCATTAAGCTAAAGTTGTTCCGGTGACTATAGTGTCCCTTTAAAAGCAAAATATAAAAGAAATAATAATTACTAAAATTGCACAAATCTAGTAATTCTGAACTACTGTGTTTGGGGTGATAGGGGGTCCTTCACCAAATGAATGGAGCAATATAATTGGCTGGAAGTTTTGTCTTATCGCTTTGTTTTATGATTGTTACCATACTTGCATGTTATCTGTGAGTGCTCTACATCAAGCCATGTGTTAGTTGTATGGGATGTTTACATTTCCATAGTGGTAGAATATTATTGGATGACTAGGGACAGAATGGCTGTGCGAGTTTACTAATAATAAATTGTTGATGTAAATAAGCAATTTATATTTTGTTTCACTTTTGGGGGGGAATTGTAGGTAAAGCTAATGTTTCCAACCCAGATCATGAATTGAGGAGAGTTATTCTCATTGGTAGGGGACAGTCTGTGTACCCCTGACACTTCCCTTATGAAGAAGATATCTACAACCAATGTGATAGACAGAGGACATCCTTCTGACACATTATTTGGAGTAATGAGCTTCAGACATTGGACATTAGTGCTACTTGTATAACAAGGGGGTGAAAAATAAATGACTTCTTCCCATATACCACTGGGTTGCAAGGAAGGATTCCATGCATCCCATAAACTCACACATTATTCTCCTTAACCCAACAAATAGAGGAAAGACTACGCATTTTATAAGTCCCTTAGATAACCTGTGTCCTAGGGATGACAGATTGTTTTAGAGACCCCCAACTGCTAATGGTGTGTGTGTGGGGGGGGGGGGGGTGTGGAGGTAGTGTGGACCCAACTGCTGTACTAAACACCTCTGTATCTCCTATGTTCACTCATTTTAGGGTTTTACCAATAAAGGAGGAGTTCTGATCAGTCCACTTAAAAAACAAAAATGTATGTCAAAAGTCAAGTTGAAAATAAAAATTCTATTTCAGAGCTCCAACTGGTCAACTATTCTATATTGTCTTACATTTTCTAACTCTGTTTCCACTTCCTCCTATCCCTCTCTCTGTATAACTGAACAGGTAAACCCTTTGCTTAAGGCTGACAAAGTTTCTAAGGGGTTGCTTTCCTTCTGGAATTCAAGATCTAAGTTGTGTCCACCCCCTGGTTGCCTTTGTGTGTGTCTTCTATCAGTGCAAGGCACTCTCTTGCAGTTTTCCCTTTTACAGGTCTGATGAGCAGCTGAGTTTGCTCTGACTGTTCTATTGTCTTGATGTGGAGCTAAGATCCACCTTAAAAAGAAAAAATGATGTGGGGCTTTTTGGTCCCAAACGCTGCCCGTAGATCAGAACATTTTTTTTTGTCCTCCCTGCAGCAGCTGTCAACCTGCATTATTCGCAGTCAGCTAAATGAAACATTATTCTAAACATATGCATCGTAATCAGTTCGGTCACACTTACAAGAACACGCGTTAATAAGGCAATCAATCACCCTGGAACAAGCAAGTTGTTTCTGTAACAGCTCATAAACAGTGTGTAATGAAGAATTGGGGGTTAGCATGACATACGTTGATCAGATAATCAATGTCAAAGAGGCGATGAATGTCAGTAAATGTAGTTTTCATGTCGTTTCTATAAAAATCTTCAATTTACAACGAGCAGTTCAATTACCCAGAAAATACAGTCAATTAAATAGGGGTGATTGGACAGTATGGGGTTTGGATCATCTATCTCTGAAATCTTACCCAGCCTGTGGACATTTAATTTAGTTTTTCTATTAGTGCTTGAATAAAGACAAAAAAAATATATATATATATCTAAAATATATATTAAACAACCCACAGCTTTATTTTCCTGTCAAAAACAATTGGGGGATTGATGATGGACAATCTGTTACATTGTATGATGAAGATCTTATTTTGTATCTTTTTTATCTCAACAAAAAAAAAAATAATGAATTTCAAAAAAGGGGGACAAATGATCCTGTTATTTTGGATAGGTGGTAGTGGCCACTGTCTTTTGCTATTTGCCTTGTCATCTATCTCAATGCTTTCAGTTTGGTAAGGGTTACAACCTTCTGTGTTAGTGAAGAGCACTGAAAAACACAGTGATACATCACCACACCAAATGTGCAGTTACTACACCAGCCCTTTAATAGGTACATTTAGAGAGGGATGGGGAGAAGAAAAAAAATGCTACCAATCTAAAAAAGAAAAAGATAAAAAAAAAAAATAAAACCACCTCTCCAGGGAGCCCTCCAGTATATATTTAACTAAACTGCAATTAAATACAGTATCAGCTTGTATCATTTAGAATGAATGCAATAATAATGGCGAATTAAAGGGGTAGGATGGCTTATGATAGCAGCCTTTGTATTCCCCAAAGTTTAAGCATCGTTGTAATTACAGCCAGAGTGAGCATTTGGTAGAGAATTATTTTGGTTAAATCGAATAGGAATACACACCACTATGCACGCCTCATTGATCTGGGCATTTTCTACTACAATATCGATTGTGCCAGCGTGTTATAACTACACAAATAGGGGGTCGATTCACTAAACAGCAAATTGTAGAAGATTAAAAATCGAATTGACACATGAAGGTTAAAAATGCTGGTATTGAAACACTTTCCAACCCAAGTTTTCTATATTTTTGCCTAAATTAGATCATTCGCTGTTTAGTGAATACAGCCCTTTAAATAGCATTAAGTTAGTTACATGATAGTTAAAACCTCGTTGTTATTATATTTATTACACCTATTTAAGGTTACTTATGTAGCCATATACTAACAGTCATTGGGCATTTCTGTGTATTACACCATAAGAGTAACAGTTTGTGTATTTTAGCCCTAACATCTAAAAATATACAATTTTGTGAATTTGAGTGACATGCTGTTTCAGAACAAATGTTATATGTGTTCATCAACAAATGGTCAGTTTGCACTTTTTAAAGATGTGTAAAGTCATATTAATATTCATAGCTTAACATAAATACAAGAATTGATTATATGTGTGTAAATATTTTCTTCAATTTAAATAATTTTATTTGTCATCACCAAACACAATAAATAACATAATATACAAAGCGTTTTTGTCATTATTGCACATTTTTTTTTAAATATTTTACAGTGAGTTCTTAAAGACACCAATATTTAAGACACGATTTATTTTACAGATTGATTTATACATATATATATATGTATATATCTAAAGGGTCTAACTGACCGAACATAAAATTTATGTAAATCTTACTAACCTTCGTTCATATCCATAACTTAATTACGACCGAACTTGTAAACATTATTGCCAAAAAAATATAATATTTCCATCCATAATACTGAATCAAATTGGAAAACTGGAAAAACTTCAACAGACGTGTTACATAACAGTGCTCGACTCTATTCTTCAATACATAAATTATATATTAATAAAATAAATATATATTTTTGACTCACGGATCCTAGTTTTAGATAGAAACCTCATAGATACTTTAAGACATAATAAGTATTTCTTTTATCCTCTCGAATAAATCATTTTATAGGATCTTATGAAACGTGAATCTTTTTTTTTTAGCAAAGAAATTTAAAAAAATGTTTTAAATAAAATCAAGGATCAGCAATTTATGAAAAGTTCAACCCTTTAAATTAAATTGTGGCATTTCCCTACATTATAAAAAAAGTGATTTTCCAGTGTTATTAATATTTAACAAAATAACAATAAATTGCACTGGGCAGTAAATAGAAAAATGTGTGTGTTTGTATGTGTGTGTGTGTTATGTATGTGTTCATGCATGTGTGAGTATGCTATATAGCCAAGTGTGTGTGTGTGCTATGTATCCACACATGTGTATATGCATGTGTGAGTATTTTGTATATCCATGTATGTGTGTGTGCATGTGTCTACAGTATGGAGATAGGCTGATAAAATTCACATCTTTTTTTTTCTTGTTGTTGTTGTGATATACTCATTTTAAAACCAGTGAAATGTCACACATGAGCTTATGTGTATAAGATACACATAATGGGGGGATTTGTTTTGGGTTTTTTTCTGTTGTTATTTTCTTGTTTTGTTTTTAGTAGCAAGCATACAAACACGCTTGCTTTGGGCCTACACCAGATACTGTAAGGTACCCAAGTGCCCCAGCTCTTCAGATCATCTCATTATACGAGGAGTGAAGAGACTCTGCGGGGAGTATTATGGAAATGTGTAGCTTTGATTTAATGAGGGTTGTTCCTTCCACTGGAATATCAACTTTAAGGGGAAAGTCTGCCCAGGGTGTCCTAGCTACCAAAATGAAAATTGCCAATTTTGATGATAAGAACTGGGCTTTCTTCTGCAAAATCACTTCAGGTAACAGATATAGCATTAAAAACATACATCCTATGCAACAAGGAGAGTGTTTTATGTACCAAGCATCTTATCTGTCTCTCTTAACGACTTCCCTCGGTGGGTTGTTAGTATCTGACAGCAGGTCTCTATGCGGGGAACTTTCTTCAAATTCTACATTCAAAGGAGGTTCATCAGAGAACATGATTGGCAATTTTGTTCATAATCTGCACATTATTAGCATTCGAATTGACATGGCAATAATATTGCTAGTTTGTGATGAGCCTTTCAAAGTTCAAGGAAATCCCTACAGGAGCCAATGTTTGGAAGGAAAGCAAATCTATTCTATCCAGTATTTTTTTTTTTTAGGCATATTCGGGAACATACCTTGTGTTGTGAGAATAGAGTAATTAATCATAGTGCCAAGGTAAACTTTGAACACAAATGATTCTCCAATTTAATGAATGCCCTATTTCCTCATTCAAGTATTATCCAGATACAAAGATATTATTCATCAAGTAAAAAAAAAGCTTTAAGGTGAGATGGACTAGATAGAGTCATCGAGCAGACATGATAAGGTCACATAATAAACCAAAAAGAGCAAATAAAATGATAAACTTTCAACAGTAAAAAAAATGACACAAAAAAACAAAACAGAAATTGCCACACACAAAAAATAACAAATCATTAAAAACAAAAATCATAAAGTTGACATATAACTTATACCATACCGAATTAAACGAATATAAATAAAGCGAATTAAACAAAAATAAGGCAGAGGATGCAGGTTCTCTCACTGGTACCACGGAATGTCAGAGGTGAAAGTGTCCCTGTCTCTTTGATACAAAGTTGCTTCCCGTTGCTAGGAGGGGGCTGATGTTTAATTATGGATGTAGAAATAAAATATTTACTTTTACAAGCATACACTGACTGTGGTTTGTGGGTGTCAGGTCAGACAGAGTCCAGTTTTAGGGTGCATGTGTCTGGTGAGAGGGTCCCCTCTCTCTCGTCCGGGGATGTTTAGTTTTGGGGTGCAGTTATCTGAGCAGTTATCTGGTCCGGGGAGTCCAGTTTTGAGGTGCAGTTCTCTGGTTAGAGGGGTCCCCTCACTCCTCCCTGGGGTGTGTTCAGTTTTGGGGTGCAGTTATCTGGTAAGGGGAGTCCCCTCTCTCTGATCTGGGGGAATCCAGCTTTAGAGTACAGTTATCTGGTATGGGGGGGTCACCTCTCTCTTCCCTGGGGGGGGGTCACCATTTTGGGGTGCAGTTAGCTGGTTAGAGGAGTCCAGTTTTGGGGTGCAGTTAGCTGGTTAGAGAGGTTCAGTTTTGGGGTGCAGTTATCTGGTTAGAGGGGTCCAGTTTTGGGGTGCAGTTAGCTGGTTAGAGGGGTCCAGTTTTGGGGTGCAGTTAGCTGGTTAGAGGAGTCCAGTTTTGGGGTGCAGTTATCTGGTTAGAGGGGTCCAGTTTTGGAGTTCAGTTATCTGGTTAGAGGAGTCCAGTTTTGGGGTGCAGTTATCTGGTCAGGGGGGTCCCCTCTCTCTGGTCCGGGGGGGTGACGGAGGTCTTGCTGAGGACTGCCGCGGAGTAGGGCAGGAAGCTGCTCTCTGATCTCTGGGAGGCCGCGGTACATGTGAACTCGGAGCCCCTGCCTGCAGAGCTCAGCGCGGACGCCGTCTGGTTGCTATGACAACTGAGGCAGGAGCACGGCGTGCTGCCAGGTGCGGAAGCTGCTGCCGCTGCGGCAGCTGCTGCGGCGGCCGCAGCGCTGCTGTTAATCCCGGGGGACTGGTAAAGGCCCGGATGTCTGAAGCTGCAAAGTAGTTCCGGCCGGGAGTAGGGGTGTGAGAGGGCGCGGAAGGTGTCCAGAGGTCGGATGGAGGTGGCGAAGGGAGACGCTGCGGCCGCCGCTGCCCCAGAAGCCGCCGCGGCCGCCGCTGCCGCCGTCACCCCCACGTGGGGATAGTAGTGCAGAGGGACGTGCGAGTGGAAGGGGTAAGGAAGGCTTCCGGTGGCCGCAGCGTGGGTCATCATGTAGGTGTAGAAACTGGGGTCCGCCGGGTGAGGCCAGGACATGGCTAAACGTTGTCTTTTATCCTTCATCCTGCGGTTCTGGAACCACACCTGGAGCCCGGAATAATAATAAAAAAATAATAATAATTAGTGAAAAGTAATACAATAATAATAATCACTGCATGGCCAGAGCACTACAATAAACAATAATACAATAATAATAATAAAATAATAATCATTACTGCATGGGCAGAGCACTATAATAAACAATAACACAATAATAATAATTAGTGAAAAGTAATAAAATAATAATAATTACTACATGGGCAGAGTACTATAATAAACAATAATACAATAATAATAATAATAAAACAATTTTTTAAAAATTACTAAAACAACATGCTCACAGCTCCACTACACAGATTGTATATATATAATAAAACAAGGTAATGGCTAATATCTGCAGCTAATATATGCACTTGTTATAAAAAATAAAAAACTCATGGCTTAATTAAACAGGTACAAATATTATACTAACTATATTTATTTATTTATTTATCATAATTACTCAATTGAACAGAATCTGACGTGGATTTCTAGCAGGCTATCCCGAGTTGGTTTTTATTTTCCATTAATTTAGCATTTTTATATATAGTGGCCAAAGCAACGTGTGAAAAGGAAGTCATCAGCTTCTGCAAAACCACACCAGGAACAATATCTCAGCCCTGTCACTACACCCAGTCACTTGTTATCTGATCACCAGGAAAAATATTTCATTTGTGTGTCTATATATAATATATAAAATATTATAATATTATAAAATGTGTTTCCTAGGGAACAGATAGATAAGGAAATAGATAGATAGATAGATAGATAGATTGATAGATAGATAGATAGATAGATATTGAACCCCAGTATTTTTAGCTGCTTTTTTTTAAAAAAAAAAAATGTAAATCTAATTGAATATAAAACATAACTGCGTGATTTCTTCAGAATTTTTTCAAAACACATCCTGCTACATTTATAAAGATAATAATAGAAGCATTCTGACAGCACTGGTATTTCAGATCAAATAATTTCACCAGCACACATATTTCAGCAAAGGGTAATACAACTGGGGAATATTGAGAATAACATTTTATTGTTTTGGTGTTTTTTTTTGGAATAAATAAAAATGTGATTTATAATACGTCATCAAACAGCGCTTCTAGAATAAATGTGAATATCTTAGCACTTGTTAGTAGTATTTTGACGTTATTTTTTTTACATCGGATTAGGGAAGTATAACACAAAATCAGTGAATGCAAAATGAGTTGTTTTTTTTTTTTTTGTTTTGTTTTTGTTTTACACAGCGATTTAAATTGTAGTAACTGAAATATACTCAAACCAATAAGAGCAGCCTCACATTTAATAAATAGCCGTGAATATTATTTAATAGGTTATATTTTTGAACCAAGAGAATATTAAGGGGTTTATTTACTAAACAGTGAACAGACTCGCGTACACAAATCACTTGCAAAATGTAGGCCCAAATAAGCATGTTTGTGGAAACAAAAACTCCCAAATCCTCCTATTTTGGCCTAAATTGTGCAGGTTGTCAGCTCGCTGCAACCCGCCGTTTAGTAAATAAACCCAGGTTTCCTGGCAGCCTGTCAAAGCCATGCAATGTATTAAGGCTGAAATTCACAAGGAGTTTTACTTTAAATGTTACACTATCCATGTATCATACTCGCTGATTTGAATGTATTAATAAGATTCGGTAGGGACTGCTTAGCTTACACTAAATGCTGCGATTTGTTTATTTCAATTCACAAAAATCTAAAATAAAATCTTGCATTTCCCTCTGAGTTCGATGTATACAGTATTTTTGTTTAATTTAATTTTCCAGTAGAACAAATAATTCTGGTCATATAGGGCGTGCGATACAAAAAAGTTGGTATCCCCAATTCTACATACTTTGAAAGCTTGCTTTTAAATTACCTGTCACAGCTTAATGGTGTTTATTTTAATAAAATAAACAGCGATAAAGTATCAGCCATAATACTGGTAATAGTGGAGAAAAACTGTATGAATTGAGACACAGTGTTCAAAGCTGTAATGCTGGACCTTTGTATTGAACCTATATTAAAATGCTTTTAATGTTAAATATATATATTTATTTTTTTATTATTATTTTTGTAAATAAGAAGTTTTCAAGCACATGGTAACCATTCCAACCTAATTGGGCAGTAAGCAAACCTCGTATTGATTTAAATACACCTCTGGCATCTAAAGGGTTAATTTGACTCATGTTACAGCCTTGTAGCTAACACTCACTAACTTCCAAAAATAAATTCAAGCCGCTCAATATTCCATAATGATGGGATTATTCTAACCTTCAGGTGTTTATGTATGGAGACTAATTCAGGGTCAACATTCTAAAAGTAAGCAATCACCTTGGTAACCAATGGAATGTTGCTGATTTGACCGTTCTTAGAATCTTGCCCCAGAATTCCTCTCTAAGAGTTTTACAGGGTATATTTTAACGCAGTCTATACATTGAGTGATATCAATCCGGAGTTTCCCTGGGGAGAGACAGGCTTGTGGCAGTGTGAGGGCCAACACAGATCACCCTCCGTACATATTGTCCTACCTTAATGGTTGTTTCTGGGAGGTTTAGGGCGGCAGCCAATTCACATCTCCGGGGACGAGACACGTAGTTCTCTCGGTAGAATTCCTTTTCCAGCCTTGCTATCTGCTCCCGGGTGAATGCAGTCCGGTAACGACGCACCTGGTCAGCAGCAGAGCTCGAACTCCCAACGGGGTTACTACTGCTGTTAAGGCTGTTTAACCCAGATCCAGAGGAGCTGGTGGTACTGGCCACTGATCCACTGTCTGCAAGCACACAAGCAGGGACAAACCTTGTCAGCATGCCACAGAACCCTGTCCATCCTTAGACTGAATATTACTTGGTGTGGGCTCTAAATATTCCCAAAATTCTACTAAAACATGTAATGGTTTAAAACATAAAACAATACTAGTGGAGCAATACTTTAATTATATAGAGTATTACATACAGTAGTACTAGTGCTTAGCCAGGCAATTAAATGATATAAAGGACTGTTATGTATTGTTATGACTGTTATCTATTGTCTCTGCATGTTTCAAATGCTTGATACTTGTTTTTGTTTTGAATTGAATAACATTTTCACACTCTGAGTGTACACTGCCATTTATGTCTGAGTGCGCTGCAAGTTAGGAGGGAGCACAGCCCAACCATTTCAACACTGTGAGTGCAAACTGTGATATCAGATTCCCTAGGTATCAGACATTCGAAATACACACGGAAATGTGTACCGATACACCAGCGATTGATTCTCCACCATACATCATTGATTCGAACTGCTGATGCTAAAAATAATCGATACTTATTTTCTAAATCGCCTAATAATGAAATGACTTCAAGTTAAAGGCTGCATCTTATGCTTAACGTTCTTTTCACGGAATTGTTTCTGTTACATGAAGTTCCAGAATAAATAGATTTCTCTTAAATAGCACATAGTAGATATAATAAACAAAATGTCTAGGTTTTTTTTTAAGTATATCTCTATAGCACAGTATAAATAATATGTAGTATCAAAAATGTGTTAATACATATCTCTATAATGTATATTTTTATTAGAGCTGAACAGTAACTCAGAACTACTCTGTATGACAATATTTTGCATTTTTATTTTGGTTTAATTCTATATTTTTATTGTATACTATTTATGAGTAGTGTGTGTATATAAATAAAACACATATTTACAAATATTTTTTTTTTAAAAAACCTTCGCTCATACATTTGTTCACAATGCACTCAAGCCAATACTGTTTAAATTATTGCGAATTAGGTTGGGAAATAAACCTGTCATGCAAATATATGTGTTAGACACACGTGTAATTTTACTATCTGCTATTTTACATTCCCAAAAAAAAATAATAAAAAGAAAAAAACAAACTTTTAAAAATAAAATACAAATGCAAAGATTACAGTAGCCATATTAAAAATAAAAATAAACTCAAATAAAAATGCAAGTTACCTCTGTATGTCAAGAAGGGGTATAGAGAGGGATAGGTACCTTTGTCCTTCAGCTGGGTATCTCTGAGACTTGTTGGGGAGCGCAGGTTTGAACACCCCACCTCCACATCACTGCTCATATCTGAGTCTGGGACCACTTCAGAATACTGACTGGACTTCTTCACCCTTTCTGGCCCAGATATATCAGAAACGCTGTTGCTCTCACTGTTGGGGTGAGGGATGCTAAACAAACTATCTATTTCAAATTTGCCCTTGGTGGGGATGTCCCCTATGGATCCGTGCAAAGAGGTGGAAGTTAGTCTGGGGCTCAGGCGAGCTGTGTGATGTGAATTGTCCAGGGCCTCTAAAACTGCATTGCCAGCTGAGTCGGATAAATTGGAAATCCTTTTGCCTGTGGTTGGGCTGTGCAACCCTCTTTCCATCAGAATCATCTCTTTTCTTATCCTTTCCATCATGTCAGCTTTGTAAAAAAAAAATAAAAAAAAAAAAAATGGAAAGTAGAAAGGCTGGTGTTGTTGTAATGATGATCTGTATGTAGCAGAGACCAATTCGCATTCAGCTTGGCAAAGTCGCTAAATATTATCTTTGCTCCTTCCTCTCTCTCTTTCTCCTCTCTCCCTCTGTGTGATTTCTCCAAGCGTTGTGTTAAAATTGAGGGGTGCAAATGCAATGGAAGGACTGGTCAAAATGACCCACACTTCCTTCCAAGACAGAAATGTAATTCATCAAAAGTAGGGCTCGTCATTAAGGTATGAATGACGCTGTTTGAATAATCATTTATTGTAACAGTTTTATAAGCAAATGAATACAGGCTCCTGTCATTGGGCTGCGAAGGCGGATTCTGAGCAGACAAATATATCCAGGTACAAGGAGAGACAATGAATGAACTGTGAGGCTCTTCTTCCAAGCTTCTTCAGACCTTGCTTCAATTGCTGTGGGGTTTGGCCTCTGGGGTGGAATTGACAGGCTGATTAATAAAATGAGCTCAGCTACATTTCCCCTTCATTTAGGAGAATCATTATGCTCTGATTTTTGTTTTGTTGGCTTTTAGGTCCTAACGATGCCTCCTCTGATTTTACTTTAACTTGCAGAGACATATATTATTATAACTGTTTTTTTTTTTTTTTTTCTGTGCCTATGTATGTGAATGGTTCTACTAGATGATGCATTGTTAAATAGGAATATTAATAGGCAATTGTAAATAAAACACTCAGATTTTCAGAATATTATTTTGCAATTATTCTACTGTTTATTTAAAAACAGTTGACACAATATTGAAACTTTTATTTACATAATCAAGAATAATATGTGCTTGTTTAATAATTATTTCTTCTTTTTTTTTTCTAATGCAGGCAAATCCAGAAAATGATTTGATACATTATTTAATATAAAATGCTATTCCAGATTTATCCAGCTCTGGTTCTAAAATGTATTAAAATCTGTTATTCCTCTCACAATAATTCACACTGATATATGTCATCAATGTAATGTTTAATGCAAGCAATCATGTATTGCAACAGGTTTTTATACATTTGTTTTCAAATGTACTACAGATGTAATAGTATATCAGTCATACCAACTGAAATTATTTGGTGTGTGGTGTAATAGTGATAAGTGTTGAATAAATAATAACATAAATAATATAAATAATAACATAATAATAGGCAATAGTTCTCTATATTCTTTTATTATAAATTAGTCAAACAAATTAATAAATTGTTTTGCATTGATGATATCTTAAAACAAAAATTCAATTAATGTTTTCTATCTATCCATCCATCTATCTATCTATCTATCTATCCATCCATCTATCCATCTATCTATCTATCTATCTATCTATCTATCTATCTATCTATCTATCTATCTATCCATCCATCCATCCATCTATCAGTCTATCTATCTATCTATCTATCCATCCATCTATCCATCTATCTATCTATCTATCCATCCATCCATCCATCTATCAGTCTATCTATCTATCTATCTATCTATCTATCTATCTATCCATCCATCTATCTATCTATCTATCTATCTATCTACCCATCCATCCATCTATCCATCTATCTATCTATCTATCTATCTATCTATCTATCTATCTATCTATCTATCTATCTATCCATCCATTTATCATTCTATCTGTCTATCTATCCATCCATCTATCTATCTATCTATCTATCTATCTATCTATCCGTCCATCTATCATTCTATCTATCTATCTATCTATCTATCCATCTTCTCCTATTCCATTTTGTTTGTGAGTGCAAATAAATTTTTGATAACTGAGAGTGATTTATTGCAAGTATATTTGATCACCTTAATAACATGTCACAGTAAAGTATATAATCTTAATAAACCTGTTTATTTTGAAGTTTATTTTTCCCATTCCGTTCTTTACATCATTGAATACCATAAATGTGCTATTCCATAATTAATTTGTGTTCTCTTACATAGATTAACCGTGTTATATTTTTTCTATTTAAAATTGTCCAGTTTTGGAGATAATAACTATATTAAAATTGTATACATTAAAGGTGGTAATATTGGTGTTCTCTCTGATCGGTTTTAAAGACATGTATGTATACATGTGAGCTAAATGAACTGACAATGTCCACGTGCTATCCATTTAGAAAAGCAGACAGCCACTATTATAGCAGTTTCAGTGGTCCGCATGAGTCAAGTTCAATTTACAAAATCTGATGACTTAAAGAAGATACCAACTATCTTATCGCTATCGTATGGCTCCCCCATCTGTCTAACACTAAGCATTGCTACACAAGTGGCAACATATACTGACAGTGGACTCTGAAAATAACTGATACATTATATCTTCAGACAGACATAAAATAGAACGATAGAACATTAAAAAAATAACAAACAGAGCAGAGAATGCAGAAAAGCCATTATATATCACTTATTCCTTAGCGAGGTCTATTCACTAAGCAACTACTGTGGTGACTTGTATCTGATTGTTAAGGTTCAATTATAAAGTTGGAAAAAAAGAATAAGGATTTTTTTTTAATCTATCATGGACTAAAAGAAACATGCTGATCCCCCACTTCTCACTGTTTAGTGAATAAAACCTTCTGTTTTATTCACTAAACAGATGCACATATGCGCATGATTGCATTCGGCTGTATAGCCTCATATCAGCTAGCATGACTGTTTTCACAAAATGGTTATGTATTATCTTAAATAAAATATTCCTAAACCTGCTAAGGTTATATTAGTGAGACACTATAGGCACCAAAACAACTTTATCTTAATGAAACAGTTTTGGTGTATAGATCATGCCCCTACAGTCTTACTGCTCAATTCTATGCCATTTGGAAGTTAAATTGCTTTGTTTATGTTTACCTCCCTGCATGTGACTTGCACAAGCTCCCTAAACACTTCCTGTAAAAAGTGATCTAATGTTGAAATTTCCTTTATTGCACATACAGTTTATTTTAACATTTCTTATCTTGTGCCCTGTAATGGCCTTCTAGATTACCTGGGAGCTTCCTTTATGTGAGTAAAGGGCAATTTACAGAGCAGGAAATAAAAACGTCTAAAGCAATTTAACATCTGGTTGAAAATAAAGCCATTGTTTGTTTGTTTTTTCATGCAGGCTGCCTGAGCCAGGGGAGGTGTGGCTAGGGCTGCATAAACAGAAACAAAAATGATTTGACTACTAAATGGCAGAGCACTGAGCAGTGAGACTGCAGGGGCATAATCTATACACCCAAACTACTGCAAGCTGTTTAGCTGCCTATAGTATCTCTTTAACCCCTTAAGGACCAAACTTCTGGAATAAAAGGGAATCATGACATGTCAAACATCATGTGTCCTTAAGGGGTTAAATATTGGATAAGAGGGTAGTTAAAACAGGAGAGTCTGTGCTAGTCTACTGTTTACTGTCTCTATTGCAGGACCATAGAGACAGTAATATTTATTTTTATTTCCTGTATTTATTTATAATAACAGCTTATGTGAAATAATTTACACAACTAATAGTATTTGCATTATATCCAAGTACGTCCTAACTCACATTAAATATATAATTTTCTATTCATCCAAGTACTCATAATATATAGTGCATATTCATACAATGGAAATAAAAATCAAACCATTGATAAGGTTACTGATATTGATACAATTAACTTGTCTGTCAATATATTACATTTAATAATTGTTTTGTAATCTGTCCACACATCATAAATACAACTTAGACATCAAAACAACTTCTTTGGCCTTTGAATGGTGGGGTTAGATTTTAAATGTTTCATTTTATTTAATTCCAGAGGATTGATGGATACATGACTTTGGCTAAATTCTTGAAGATGAAACAACCACCTTATCTTATCAGTCAAGTTTAAAAGTTTAAAAACGTTCTAGTTTTGTGACTTTTCAGTTTTAAAGGGCTAAATGTCTAAAAACCTATTTAAACTTTAGAAATCAGTGTATCCTTTTTATCAGTTAAGGTATGTCCTACCACCTATTTGTTCAGTAGTGAGTTACAGGTGTTGAAAGGTTTGGCTGTAAAACATTTATTTTATTGCTGATAATAAAATTGGGGGGGGGGGGGGATTACTTAAATAGCTGTTTGTGAAAACATTCAACATTGTAGGATGCACTTATATATATATATATATATATATATATATATATATATATATATATATATAAAAAACTTAGTGTTTCCATGTATAACATATAGTGTGTGTATATATTTAAAGGTAATGTGAAAAAAATAATTCCAAGATCTGCATGGATGTCAGGATTGTGTCCTTGAGTTCAACCTTTGAGTGAAGTCTGTGTAATGTTTTGTTTGCACTACAGAAAGCCACAGAGAGGAAATGCTTAAAGAGAACCTAGGCCAAACTAGTGGTTAAATGACCTGTTTTAATTATATGCTGTTAAAGACCAACTGTTGAAAGAATTGATTTTCAACTATTTGGTCAAAGTTGTTTTGTGTCCAGTGATTTCCACTTGTTCCATAAGAAATACTAGTGCTAATATACACTGTGTCCATAAATAAAAGTCAGCCAGCTGTTTGTTGAGATTTCACTTGAAAACACATAGAGCCATCTAGTGGAGGAACTGTCGCACTACATCACTGATACACTTGGACAGCAAAAACTGATATTCAGGATTTACATCAATTAATTTTTCCAGAACGAAATGCAAACTTGATTAGTGAGATAATAAGAGAGTTAAAGAGTGCAAGTAAGAGGTTTACTGAGTACTAGTTCACATTTTCTACGGAAACTGTGAATGTACATACTGACAATATGAAACCAAATGCATGATAATGTAAACAATTCATTTAAAACATAATTTCTTAAATAAACAGTTGTGGATATGACATTTGATACTTTAGAGTAAATGTGATTTTTAAAGCAACGTTGGAAGAATTACACAGTACATTTATATGTTGCACTATTGCACTATACGACTGTCTGAATATAATCTATTTTAAATAAAGGTATAGACATTAAAAGTTTGCAGTTATAATTGACATTATATTTATATATTTATATATTTATAGTGCTTATAGTTATATTTAAAAGAACAGGAAGATCAGGTAAGTAGAACTGCTTATTTTGATCATTTCATTAATTATATTGATGAAATTCAAGATATTGAAAATATGTGTACTATTTGACTTTTACCTCCTTCAGATATACACACACACACACACACACATTTTTTATGCGTATTCTTCAATTAAGTGTATTCTTAAACACATTTAAATAATAAGTTTATACATAGAAAAAAAAAAGTATGTAGGCAAGTACATCAAACTCAGCCAATATACGATTTCCAACTAAAATATTGGGCAACATTTTGAAAAGTCTTGTAAACTATACACATCGCCATTTAGTAACTAGAGCACATACATTGTACATTGTCCTTGTAAAAAAAGTTTTACTTTTTAACTTTTTTTTACTTAAATATATGAAATCATTAACTAACTGAGAAATACTGAACACTGTATTGTCAGCATTTCATTTACACATTCAACTACATATCAATGAAGTCGTAGTGTTCAGTGGAATATATATCAACGTTTTGCATCGAACACACATAACTCACTATACATAGACCCACGAAGCAAATCTTTATAATCTTTATAATGAATTATATAATGGGCAGGGCTTGGTTGTATGTAATTTGTTATAATGTTTATTTGTAACAAATGTTTACAAAAGTTCGATAGGAAAAAAAAGATATCTAATACAATTCTAATGTTTCTTATTGTAACTGTATAAGTAGTGAAAAATAACAGTAATATATAGAAAATAGACAATAGTAAAATATTAATTAGAAAAATATGTTAATATGTATATAACGATGTTGACAATATAATAAATGAAATATAGAAAAGTATTTTGAAGAGTGAATGTTGAATTTGTGTTTCTTAGACTTTGTTATACAATTAATAAATGGTAAGGGTCTAATTAAAAGTAGCAAAATATAGATTCTTTAACCCTTGTATCTAACAGTAAGAGAGTGAGTTTGGGACAGAATTAGTGAGAAATTTGTTGTTTTTTTTAACTGATAGTTGTTGTAGAGTTAATTGATACATTTATATATTGTGTGATGAAACTTTTAGATCATCCAAACTGTAAGAAAAAAAAACACATAGTAAATGTGATCTCAACCCACCACAAACACCTTGTCAGATAAAAAAAATATCTAATTGGACTTGATGTAACAATTTCGTATGTTTTTTGTTATATTGGCCATATTATTTATATTTATAATTAAATGTGTCAATCTTGCTCTTAGTTGACAATAATGAAATAGTGAATACAAACCCTTAAACTGATTAAAATATAATGACATTTCAATGATAGATACACTGTGAAATAGTACAATATACTCTCATATAACCATGGTACATCATTAAATAATTCTAATGTGATCTAATTTAATAATAAATGCATTGTGAAATATTTTTTTATTTAATATCATAATAACAGGCATTTTGCAGTGTTTTAATGAGAAAAAAAAACAAAACAAAAAAACATTTCTCTTAAAATTATTACTTTTTTCTTTGATTTTAGTTTTTTTTTATAAAACTAAACGGATTTAGGGAAATATTAACTAAACGGTAAATGGTGCAGTATTGACAACAGCCTTGACATATTCAGGCCTACATAACCAAGTTTGGAAAATGAAAGTCTGCAGTTCAGAGATTTTTCATCAATACTCAAATTTAGCTTAATTTATTTGTTAGCTGTTTGAAGAACACATTCTAGTAAGTTCACTTGAGCAGTTGCTATGCACATAGAACCCACGACGTGTTTTGTATAATTAAATATTATTATTATATTATTATATTATTATTCCCAAACTGACATTGTTCGTGGAATAAGCTTCATTTGATCCTTTTTGTAATAATCTGCTAATGAGTGAATATATCAATATCACTTCCTTGAGGGGTAAGATAGTGATCCAGTATTTAACTTTCGTTTTCTAATTTTATTGCAGTAAACACTATTTGAAATGAACAGTTGATTAATATATACATTGCAAATACATGGGAGGATGAATAACTTTTTTTTACTGTAGTCTGTAGTTTTCCTGCAACCTATGGATAGCACCTTTTATATTTAATTACAGTTAATACTTAGAATTCGATGTGATAGCATACAGAATATAAAGAACAGATCTCATTCACATAATAGGCGTTTTATTTCCTTTGCACTAATTCTAGTACCTAACGTTAAATAATTCATATTGGATTTTTTTTATTATTTTTTTTTAAAGTCACAGAATCATCCACTTCTCTTGTTGCATAAAATTAGAGTTTCTCTTTCACAGGATATTGCAATGGTCTGAATGAGAAAATATACCTCTCCATTCAGTACTGAGCAATATGGATTAATCTGGGGAACTGAACAGGCAGCGCTGATTGGACATAACATCTCACTCAATAAATCTGGAACTTTCATTAAAGCTCTTATCCAGGCTATGAAAAAAACAAACCTGCAGCAATACAGTTATATGATACAACGAAGTTATATACAGATTCACAAACAGGTGTGCATACGTGTGTGTGTGTGTGTGTGTGTGTGTGTGTGTGTGTGTGTGTATGTGTGTGTATGTGTGTGTGTGTGTGTGTGTGTGTGTGTGTGTGTGTGTGTGTGTGTGTGTGTGTATTTTATATATAATATATGTATATATATGAATGTATATGTATATATAATACATACGTATATGGATGGATAACTGACATTTTTAGGTAGTAGGACAGATAGTTTGCACTTAACCCACAACCATATAATTATATTGTACCATATATTTTATGATAGACAGACAGATAAATTATAAGAATTGCGCCATGGTGATAGCCCCTGTTTTAAAACCATGTGGCTCAATCATCGTATTAATCGTATCCATTACTGAACTGACACTATTATACGTTTTATTTCTCCGCTTGCCTAATGCTAAATGGTGTGTGCATTAATTACTGTTCCAGATAGGGAAGGATTATAAGTGATTCAGTGATTCATATTCCCACAATCCTTTGTTTGCTACTTAACTTCAGGTGTGTCTTGGTTGTTGTTTCCTGTTTGTTTCGTTTTAACTTGTTTATGTTTTGGGCTGTAAACAAGGTTGTCTGGAGATGAGGTTTGCAGTTACCAGCCAGCCAGCTGCACCATGTTACATATCTATGGTGTAAATAGGTTGCAGAGCTTAATGAATGACTATGTAACTAGTTCTTCCTGGTGTTTATAGCAGCTTTGGCAAACAAGGTGTTTTGTGCTTCTTCTGCAGGGAGATTGAAGGTATACCAGTAAGGTGCACAACTAACTTTTTTTGAATAATCTCTCCTTGATATGGACAAAGGGGAAGGGATGGTGTGTGTGTGGAAACGAAAGAAAGTATTCTAGGTGGGAATTTAGAACCCCTGGGACTGTAAAAGTGGGTTGATTGCTCTCTTCGTTTAATTCCCTTTTCAGGCCACGTGACTGCGACCCACCAATGGTGGGAGCCCTGGCTACTGCAAACAAATCTGTAAAATGACTCCCCCACCCCCTCCCAACCTGAACTTAGTTTTTATAAACGTATCACAATGATCTAACCTGCCTGAAGGGATAGCAGTTTACACTATGCCCTGCACTGGATTACAGGAGGGATGTGCAAAGCTCTGAACAAACGCAGCCAGTGGGAGATGGAAGGACTGAGAGGTGGAGAGGGCTCTTCCACAAACCAGTGCAGGAATTTCTTCTCTCCCCCCTCTGTGTTTGGCTCTCCATCCAGCAGAGCAGTCTCAGGATTAGCCTACCCTGGGGCTGAGAGGTCCAGCTCTGCACGCTCTGAGGCCACCAAGGAAGGACCCTCATGTCCAGCCTCTACTGGGCCCTCTGCCCCATCCCTGGGCTATGGCTACCACTTTGGGAACGGATATTACAGTTGTCGCATGTCCCATGGTGTGGGTCTGCAGCAGAGCCCCCTTAAATCATCCAGCCACCCCCCTATAGGAGGTTTCCCAGTGGAGAAATACATGGACGTGTCCAGCCTGGCTAGTACAAGTGTCCCCAGCAATGAGGTGCCTTCCAGGGCTAAGGAAGTGTCTTATTTCCAGGGTTACACCAATCCTTACCAGCATGTTCCAGGATACTTAGACATGGTGTCAACGTTTAGCTCTGCGGAGCCTAGACACGAAGCCTACATCTCAATGGAGGGCTACCAGTCATGGACTCTGGCTAATGGCTGGAACAGTCAGGTTTATTGTAAGGACCAGTCTCAAGCCCCTCATTTCTGGAAGTCATCTTTCCCAGGTACAGTGTGTGTGTGTGTTTGTGTGTGTGTTTATGTGTGTTTGTGTGTGTGATGGTAGGGGGAGAGGGGGGGGGGACTTGCAAACAAGCCAAGCTAGTAATTAGTGTTCTGTATAGAGACATGCAATATAGAGCATTGCATTCCTACTGTCACAACTAAAAGTTTTTAGAACAATGCTGCTGCCTGGTGTAAAGCCCCCTTTCCCTCCCCTCCCCCACTCACAACCTGTATGCCTGAGATATAAATATATTCTAGAAGCAAAAGCAAAACCAGTTTGTAGAAGCACGTTTTATCATAAGATATATATAAGGTAGATACTGATCTTTATAATATGAATGATATATCTAAAATACTGAATAATAACCTCACATTCACTCACACACACAAACTCATTCACATACAGACACGTTATGCATCTATTATTGTGCGTAAGATTGCGAGATTTACTAACCGGTGGATCTTTTTGAAGCAGGGATACATTTTGCTCTTAGAAGTCTGATATGAAAGTTCCCATGTAGAACCCCTAACCTGGCATTAGAGGTTTAAATTGCAAGAAATATGTGTATCATTTTTACGGTTTAACATACCTCTCTCTGAGTGTAAACTTCAGAGCGAAACGTTGGTATCAAAGTATTTGATTATTCCACAATGGCCACAACTAGTTTTATCAGCAATTCCGGTTGTTGTTTTTTTGTTATATTATACTATATACACGCTCATTCATTCAGAATAACAGAATTACTGTGTTTTTCTGAAGATCGTTCTTGATATAAAAGGTGATTTTGTAGGATTCAAGTATTGTAGAATCTGTGACATTTTTTATATATTTTTTTCTCTTCTTTCCCTTTAGGTGATGTAACACTAAGCCAGCCAGACATGTGTGTGTACAGGAGAGGGAGGAAGAAGAGGGTCCCTTACACCAAATTGCAACTCAAAGAACTTGAGAATGAATATGCCCTTAACAAGTTCATTAACAAGGACAAAAGGCGTAGGATATCTGCAGCCACAAACCTCTCTGAAAGACAGGTCACTATATGGTTTCAAAACAGGAGGGTGAAGGACAAGAAAATAGTCTCTAAACTAAAGGAGAATATATCTTGATCTGGCAATTCAAGTGCATTAAAAGCAACTTGCCCACATTGTTTCAAACAGTCCTGAAATTACTTAGATGCCAATAATCCTCATACCCAGACGTTCTAACCTTCCTTTGATGGGCTTCAAACATTTTGTCCACCGAATTCCAAATGCTTTATCTAGTTTTAAAAAATATATATATATTTTTTTGGGGCTTTGGACAAAGTTTAGGAGCTTTTTGCTCAGACACAGAACACACAGACTACCTGTGGTCTTATTCAATAATGTCAAGTTTTGCAGTCATAATTTTTATTAAGATTCTCCCATCTTGTGATACCATTGCCTCTCAGGAAAAAAAAAAAAAAAATCGTCAAATCTAATTGCAACATCATTTAACCCGAAGGACCTTGGCAAATGTCTTAACTTGGAAACACTTCAATTTGCATGTATTTAAATTCAGTATATTGTGAATTACTACACACTAATTTGGACACCTCCTCACCACGCAGGTGTGGTTGTACACTACCAAATGCAGCCAAGTTGTACTGTGCATTGTGTTTTATATATATATATGTGTTTTGGCATTATTTTCTTTTATTTTTTTTAATCAAAGCATTGGTCGATTTTTTTGTTTAATATGAACTACAATATATTGTCAATACACCTGGTTTTTCTTAGTGAATACAATTTTCATCACCATACGAATTGTTACTTTTTGATCAGTGTTATAATAAAACTATTGCAATCTATTTTTATACAAAAAAAAAAATACACTTCAGGTAAGAGTTACCAAGGCAAAGCTGAATCAGTTTCAAGTAAAAGTGCTACATTTGGACACATCAGGACTAAACCAATTGGACATTTCTGATGATGCAACTGTTACATTTTGTTAAGATTGGCTATAAAACGTCTAGTATTACCAATACCAATAAAAAAATCTTAGTCTTCACAAAAATGAACATACACAATTTTGTACACGCTGTCAAAAAAAGTCAATAGTTTCGAATGGGAAATATCTTTAATCACGAAATATATTTATTGTGGCATTTTTCCTCCCACCACAACTATCAAAATCATTCCAATACTCTAGATTAGAGCTATACAGACATTTTTATTTTTGCTCAGAAAATGTTTAAAGGTATTGTTGGCGGCTTAGCCAATAGAAAACTAGAAACAGTGATTTGAGAACCCCCTTACAAAATAATGGACATGGAAAATGTTCTACTTTTGAATTTTTTTTGGCCTACATTTTGCAAGCCAGTTCAGTTTTTTTACGTAAATACACCACCACACTATCTTGTGATTAAGGTCTTTTGAATCCCTATTCCACGTGAACCAGTGGGATGTTTGTATTTCAAAGTCTCCACGATTGCATTTTATGTTGTATGGTTTTATGTTTCTTTTGGATAAACAGCGGAACCTGAAAAATAGGCCCTATTCGGTGTACTTGATTTTAACCAAGGTCCTACTATTTGGAAGGTACAGTTTGTGAATTTGGGAAATTATTGTATATATTTTGATGGGATATTTTGTAAAGCACTTATGTCTTAAATTTTCAAAGCGAAGTAATGAACTTTTATAATCAAGATCTCCAAAATGGTTTCTACTATGAATAAAATCATATTATTTTATTTTTAAAAATTCCTTTAATAAAAATTACAGGAGATTCTATAAATGTCTCGTGTAGAGTTACCTATTGTTTGTTTCACTAAACGTTCTAGAAATGGATATTTTAACTTTTTAAAACAATTGTTGGGGTCATTTCGAAATAGTAACATTACCTTCAATGTCCGGGCAAATGCGGTAACCATTTCAGTGCCAGAATACAGTACAATAGGCTGAATAGCACTAGGCATCTATGGTAGGCATGGGCATATTTAGGAAATTAATTGGAACTTTGTAACCATTTTAACTGGTTTTTTTTTAAGCATTTTATAGATTATTTAGAACTATGTTTTTCTAGCTTCTTAACTTGATACACAGTGTATGAAAACTTTATCGTGTGCAGGAATATGTGCGTAATTGTGGGTAATTTTCTAGGGATATACTATATCTACAAGACATTTCATATTTAAGTAATTAAAGAACAAAAATACAGTAGTATGTTTTAAAACATTAAATATTGTGAATCATATATTAATATAGTAGGTAAATATAGTAGGTACTTTAAAAATGAGCGTGGAACTGGGTTTAAGGTGTAGAATGTGCAACTAGAATTGTATTTAGGGAGACGGTAAACAATCCAAGGGGTAACTTTTTAATTTAAATATTTTTGAAGATCCCCAACTGGTTTAGTCATGTCAGATTTTTTTTTTTTCTAATACAGCTGTTTAGGATGGATATGCAGTCAAAAAATGGTTGAGTTGATTTGAGAATTGACTTACCAAAGTTCAGACATCTTGGGCGTTAGAAAGACCTCTTTTCATCCATTTAGGCCTACAATTTGCAGGATGTTTCCCAGGTCATCAGAACATGCTGTTAACTAAATATGCCCCTTGGTGAAAAATGGAGGCAGGGTGTTAACACACCACAATTCATTCATTAATGAACAAGCTCCTTGCAATAGTCTATATGGAATTAATTAACTCTCAGGTTCAATGATTAAAGCATACTCCTTACTGGGTTTTTTATTCCCTATTCGTAGTAAGAGTAAAAATAAGTGCAGTACTTATTGCTGGTAACAATGCATACATTAATTGATAATTAATTATGCATAACTCTGTTATGATCAACTATTATGCTGAAAGACAGGCAGTATTGGCCAGTAAAATGGAATTACATAAAACAAAGGTGATTACATATACTAAATTGTGCACGCATTAAACTTCAGTATATTTGTTGGTTTGTTAGATGGACATTATATTTTTTGTAATATATATATATATATAAAACTATATATACTTAATATGCATAAAATACAATTGTCATCTAAGGGCCAACACATTTACTGCAGTTTATTGCGTGCACTATTTATTTAGTGTGTGTGTGTGTGTGTGTGTGTGTGTGTGTGTGTGTGTGTGTGTGTGTGTGTGTGTGTGTGTCTATATATGTATATATTCTCAAAACAATGAATTGTCTTAATTGACAACCAATTTTAAACATGTTCTATTGGGTTCATGTATTTCCCATTTTTATTCCAATGGAAATACTGGGAGAACCTGTTGCTTTGTCGTGAGGACTGGTTTGGGAACCACTGATCTATTGTGTAATTCAAATAACTGTTCAATAGACGGGCCCAATTCTTTGATATATAGTTTTCAATGAAGTTGGACTCCAACACAAAATATGGATGTACACGATTTATACAGGAAAAGCACTGTCACATTTAAAATTAAAATAAAAATCTTCTCATTTAACCTTATATACAGTTTAGAACATTTTTTTTTCCAAATACATTTTTCATTTTTTTAAAAAAAAGTGAATAGACAGTCAAGTATAATGCAGATATGCATGCGCCAGCTAGGCGTTGAAATTCCCATAAGTGGTATCATCCTGCCACCTTCTGGACATTCCGAGTGTTGCAGATCTTGAGACTCCAGCATGTTTCTTCGAATATTCATCCAAGCGATTTTATCTTCAGCTTAAATGAGAGCTGTTACGATTTAGCTTTATTTTATACAAAACTTTATTCATTTCACCCAGTTACATAATTGCATTACACTGTGAATCATTTAGTCCAATGAGTACAATAATCACATTATTTATAGTATTACAAATAGTAAAATTACCTAAAAATAATATTTATAAATAATTACTTTATTTAAAACGTGCTCAACAGATTTCAAATATTGACTTGTGAGTGGAGGAGGCATCATCCATAATTATTTACTAATTACAGTCATCAAAATGTATGAAATTATCGTAATTAAAATATATATATATATATATATATATATATATATATACTTATTTATTTTCTACATAGTAATTCATACACTGTTTGACTTGTATACGTGTTAGCTTTGTTTAATTAACAACATGTATACCTTGAATGACTGACATTCGAGCTTATTCGTAATACAGCGAGTTGACTTTTTGACTTCAAATCAGGACAAAATGAAGAGTTAACACCTCTAATTCATCAGATGTGGAGTTTTGCGTTGTTTTTGTTTTTTCATCTATTTTGTTCTATGTTTTGTTAATCAGCTCTATAATAATAAAACTCGCAGTTTAGTTAGAATATATAAATATATATAAAACGTATTTTTTTTTCTATCTTTGTAAAATGACCCAACACTATATATAGAGAGAGAACGTGTTTGTTGTTTGTTTAGTTTTTTTTAGAGATGAGTAAACAACTGAGTACAAATAAATATGTAAATAAATGCTAAGATGCCAATACTTTAATTTTTTTTAATATCTTTTATTTGCAAGACAGAATATGCGAAGTTTTTTCGTACAACTCGTCATCCGTGACGAGTTAAAACCCGGATTACAACGTTTAGGCCGAACTAGATTTAGATAGGAGACCACTTTTAAATTATTTTATTGTAACTGTTGCAGTTGCATACGCTATCATTATGTCTAATTCAGATGTAATATTGTAGCTAGCGTCTAAGCTATAGTTTTTATATTTTATATGTACATATTTTATATTGTATACGTAGTTCTGAAATTGTGTATATGCAGATACGTTTACCCTATGTCGAAGTAGCATTCGTTATATTCCAAAAAAAGGGCTTAATTAATAAAATAGCTTCATAAATACATAAGACTTTAAAAACACTTAAAAAAACATATATGAAAAATATAATTTCATATATTTACACCTATCATCAAGAGGAAAACAAACAAAAGAAAATCTGACGACGTTTTTCTTTTATACTTTTTAAGGGTGAAGTTTAGAATTAAGTTTAAAATAACTGACTGCTCCCTCTATCTAATAATGGTGTGATAATTAAAAAAAAACATTTTATTTTATTTTTTAAATTGCTTTTTCGCTTGAATTAACAGAATAAGTATTTAATATTACCTGTGTACATTTAGAGACAACTAAGGGACTATAAGCAGCGACACACAAAGCAATGCACATGCATTTTCAGATTCTGTAGGATTTAAATAGTCACTGATAGATTTAGTATATTTGCAGGAATTTTCTGTAAATCACAATTCTACTGAAATATTTTAATTGGCTTTAGAAACCCTGTAGAAGTTAGACCTCTTCCCCTGATGTCACACAAAAGGAGATTCTTTCTTTGACAAATCTACATTTTTTCTGGGGTGTTTCCTTGCTATATTCTTTGGTTTTATTTTTTTTCCCCCCAAACATATAAATGTGAAAGTTGTATGCCATCTCCTGGCGTGTGCATGATTTGCACCAATTTCTACATCAGACTGACAGGCTCAGCCTCTTCTCTGTAATTTTATACACTAGTGAGGGTAAAATGATGTGGATTATGTCACTGACCACAATTTGCAATGCACAAAACTGGGAGATAGTTGCAGAATATCATCGCAAACTTTGCCAGCATTCTAAAACACGTTTACTGCAGATATAATAAGAAAAGTTGTCGAAAGCAGTTTGCTGGGGAAAGGGTGTATTATTTAAATGGACACACACACATTCCCACACTCCATACTTCTAATAAAACCGAATGATAATGGTGAATGGACTTTTCGTGGGAAACATCATATTATAAAAAGCTGAGTCCTATTAACATATTTGATTGTTGTGTTTTTGCTGTTGCTGTTTATTTTATTATTATTTGTTTGTCTCAGCTATAGCTCACTCATGTTCTTTTCTCACATATTTGCAAACGTAAAAAAGGAACACAAATAATATGTAGATTGTTTGGGGGGGTTTGGTTTTTTTTTTTTTGTTTAATTTTTTTTAGGTCTTTAATATTTGTGTGAGAAGTATTGGTGCAGACATTCAGATGTCAGATCCAAAGGGATTTTACCATAAATTCACTGAAGGAAAGGAAGCAAAAAGAAGGGGGAAAAAAACTTTGAAGAAAGAAGAAGTGTCCATGAGACCCCATTCTTTGTTTTCATTCAATCTTCTGAGTCTAAAGGAGAACTCCAGGAATGCTCTCCACTTGAACATGACTGGCTAGCAGACATCCAGAGACCCTGCCGTTGGCCTTTGTGAGGACAATGCTCTAAATACTGGAGGGAAGGAGCAGAGAGCAGACTGAACAGTGATCAGCCAGGAGTGTTATAATTCTAATCAGCTACATATGTGTCGAACACTGGACACATTCCTGGGCCACTGCCTAGTAAAGAAAACATTACACATGTATCTCGTATTGAAAAATCAGAAAGAATACATTGTATCCATCAAACAACAACATGATTCATTGTATACATTGTATCCATCAAACAACAACATGATTCATTGTATACATTGTATCCATCAAACAACAACATGATTCATGTGTATCTGTACATATATAACTAACCACATACATATAAACACATATAAGGTGCATTACCAGTTATTATAAAATTAGAGATAGTTATGTGTTAAATGTATACAATTATTGTCTATTTGATCGTCTGTCTGTCTGTCTGTCTATCTATCATCTCTCTACATTTACGTTAATATTTAACATTTATATAAGCATGTGCATGTATGTGTGTGTGTTTGCCATACACACATACAGACATACAGACACACACATGTACCCGCAAACACTGTGCGAATAGTTAAAGAAACTGAAATGTAGGATCTGCCTGATCTATTTAGAAAAATAGTAGCTATTTATTCGTAACCACAATATTCTAACAAGACATGTGATGATTCTTTCCAATTCTAATTTTTGATATTGGGCTTATTACGATTAGGCTCTCCATTACTAATTATTATTATTATTATTATTATTATTATTATTATTATTATTATTATCAAACTGGACAATAAGAATCGTTTCTTTCTAACAATATATCTGACATCAAATAATCAGGAGTCTCTGACAGGCACTGTGAACCCTTCGATTGTAGAGAAATGGGCTCTAAACCTTACTAATTAAGCTCCAAGATAATTATAATCTTAAATGCTTGTTTTGTAAACCTTGATAAAGCAATATTTTCTATTATATTTCCTAGAACATACGTTATCATTAGCTGATAAAATTTATATCTGTATGGTCTCTGCTAAACTATGTAATTATTAAGTATATTTCTGGGTCTCCATGCTATAATGGAATAATGAATGATGAAAGGGATGCCCATTGGGGACTGCAGCTATTGCCCCTATTTACACACAATCTCTCAGTTTCTCTGTGAGACTGAATTCCCAGACTGAATTCACAATGCCATAAATGAGAAACAATGCCACAGTCCATCCACAAAGGCAAATCCAAGTTCTTACACAGCTCTTTATAGCTATATGGGCAAAATTGCTCTAAAATTATATTTACATATCACAGGAAATGCTGTGTCCCACAAATAATTAACTAGACGTAGTTGTATTGTATTGTATTGTATTGCATTGCATTTGCAATTAATTGTTTACTATTGTTAAAATGTGTATTATATAAAGGTCAGTTTTGATTCAAAGAGTGAATATATATATATATATATATATATATATATATATATATATATATTTATATATATAAAAGTACACATTTAAGATAACATTTGAAAGCCATGTGTTGGCTGTATTACTTTCTATTATATAATTTTAATGAGTTGCCTGTTTAAATTCGCTCAACATTACACAGTCAAATATAGTTAAACAAATAAATCGCTATATCGTGTGGCTGATGATGAATTGTGAAATATTATCTATGTAATTATTGCTTAGTATTGTCTGCTTTTACCTATCGTGTTAAAAAAATAAATAAGAATTGCGTATTGGCAGACGTGTTGTGTATCTGAATTTAACATTTAGATATTTATATAGATAGAAAAAGACAGACGATCAAATAGACTAAAACGAATTTACATGTCTTTGCATAAAACAAAAAATAGATAGACAGACAGACAGACAGAAACATACATTCGCATGTACACAGACAGAGACAGACGTTTAAACAGAAGAAAAAAGTGTCTGTCGATAAAAAGTAAAAATTAAAAAATGTATAGATTAATTTAGAATGAAAGACAATGGTTGAACGAGATAGATAGATACATAGATAGACAGACAGACAAACAAAGACAAACAGACAGAGACGAGCAGAGAGACGTGAGATGATTCATAATAAAACAAAAAAATATGTAATATTAATTTAGATAAACATGTTGTATATCTGACAGTGTGTTACACTGACTAATAAACAGATGGAAAAATGGATAGATAGATAGATAATAGGTAGATAATAGACAGATATATAGACAGACAGACAGATAGGTATATAGATAATAAATAGATAGATAGATAGACAGACAGACAGACAGACAGACAGGGAGATAGATAGATTGATTGATTGATAATAGGTAGATAGATAAATAGATAGATAGATATATAGATAGACAGACAGATAGATAGATAGATAGATAGACAGACAGACAGAGAGATATAGATAGATAGATAGATAGATAGATAGATAGATAGACAGACAGACAGACAGACAGACAGATAGATAGACAGACAGACAGACAGACAGATAGATAGACAGACAGACAGACAGACAGAGAGAGAGAAAGATAGATAGATAGATAGACAGACAGACAGACAGACAGACAGACAGACAGACAGACAGACAGACAGACAGACAGACAGACAGACAGATAGATAGATAGATAGATAGATAGATAGATAGACAGACAGATATGTATTCTGGCCTTTTTAAACCACACAACACTATGACAAGATCTAGACATTTCTTCACACCCCAGCCAGGCAGATGGTTGTTGTAGAATATAGTATACATACAGCTGCTATTCTGATAAAGCTCACATATGTTAAAATGTTAAGGCTCTGCAGTGCCAGCTAAACAAGCAAAAATACCTACATTGAGAGGAGGAAGGGGGAAGCTTTCTTGCAGAACTGTGGTGGCCATAAATGAAATGACTCACAATCTCTTCTCCAGTCAGTTTTTACGAGAGCTCCCAGACAGCGTCTGTTCACGTTCCCGCATACTAGGGGCGCCATAACAAAGTTAAGGTCAAGTTAGTGTCTTATCTTGGGTGGCACAAACTATACAACATCTCGTCCATTCCCAGCGCTACTCAATATACCTCGCATGGGCTATTACTACTTTAATAAGAATGTTACTCAGTGTCTGATCTCCTGAACATGTCACATGGAATGAAATACCTGGGCAATGGCAACAATGACATCCACAAGACATCCACTGGTAATGTACAGCTCTCCTGCTATGTGTGTGTCTATCCTGTGCTCAAAACCTCCTGGGCTCTCACTGATGGATAATTCGAACATACATATGTGTACAATAGATTTGTCTGTGTATGTGTGTGTGATGGTTGGGTGTATACACATACATATACACATATATTTCTGTGTTAGTATATCTATATCATATATATATATATATGTATGTGTGTGTGTGTGAGTTTTGGTGTAGGTAGGTGCACGTGATGTGGAGGGGGGTAGGGGGAGGTTTCTGAGCAGAAATGAGATTTTGAGTCTAGAGGACGCTTTGTGTTGTTTCCTGTTCAGAGTCCGCACTCGCCATGTTGTCTGTGTATTAGATTGATTGCTGTGGATTGGGATTTTGTAGTAGTGGACTCAGTTTGGCCAGTAGAAGCTGTACTGACAGTGTGAAATGCTAACACAGCCATATTATGGTCAGTGCTTGTTTTAACTGAAAGGAATTTGAAGAAATTGAACATTCTATCATCTTAGAATGCTATATATTGTCAGAATATATCCAAAAAAAAAAACAAAAAACACAAATACAAAACCAAACAAACAAAAAAGAAATATATTAGGTATCGTAATTTATTAGTGAGTTCAGCTCCGTTATGTCCATCGTATGTGCTAATGTATATATGTGTATATGTATATTGTGCTTGCACATGTATGTATATATATTACATGTTCATATAATATACACACACACAATATATATATATAAGCACAATATATAGAATTCCCACAATACACATACGATGTGCATAATATATACATATATACACACACAAACACACACATAAATGTATGGATACCTATATACATGGATACATAAATACATATAGACATATAATGCATAGAGTCAAACATACGATGTTTATGACTGATGTCATTGGTCACTTTGATCCATAGATTATAGATGGTGGACAGACAGAGGGACAGACGGTGATATTGTATATTAACTTTTCAGAGTTTATCTGTTATGTTCTCATAGAAAGTTACGATTACAGATATTCACATCTGACATTGATTAACGTGTTCATAACCTGCACTGACTATTTCCGCATCTGCAGAAGTAAATGTTAGGAAATGTAAATTTTAAAAACTGACTTTTTTCTTTAAACACCTATCTGACTTCCCTTTAGAGCGAGTTGATGTGAAATAGGAGCGGGTTTAATAGTATTAATAATTATATAATGACAAAACAATAGACTTGGGGGGAGGAAGCAAGTGTTATATATATTTTTCCAGTTCTGACAATTCAGTCACCCATTGAAATTTTTCTTATGTATATATATATATATATATATATATATATATATATATATATAAAATGGTATAAATGTATAATGTATATATATATTTTTTTAATATTGTTATATATATATATATATATATATATATATATAAAATGGTGTAAATGTATAATGTATATATATATATATTTAATATTGTTATATATATATATAATGTTATAATGTATAATGTGTTTTACAATATATATATATAATGTTATAATGTATAATGTGTTTTACAATATATATATATATATATATATTTTTTTTTTTACTATATATATTCATCGTATCTAATTGAATGCAGTGGTCCTCTGAGTTCTGTGTGTTCTCTCGACTTACCTGCATTATTTGGGGTCCACTCTGATCTCTGTTGACTGTTAATGGTTTACAAGCTATTTCCTTGCCACACATTGACACCAAGTGACAGAGTAAAACGATTTAAGCTATAGCAGGATACTGCAGGCGTTCACTTTGATGTTCGTAGCTTATTATTTTCAACAAGACGGTAAAAATGCACAAAAAGGGGAGAAAAAAGCAAGTTTCTCAACATAATACAAGTGACTTTAAAATGTAACATTCGGATTTATTAACCATACAATATTAACTATCCATATGAAGAAATTGTGCTTGTATGTTTTATATTTATTATTGTTACAACAACTATAAATTAGAGAGACGGATAGATAGATAGATAGATAGATAGATAGATAGATAGATAGGTAGATTTATAGACAGATAGATAGATAGATAGATAGATAGATAGATACATAGATAGATAGATAGATAGATAGATAGATAGATAGATAGATAGATAGATACATAGATAATGCATGGATAGATAGATATCTTAAGATGATGAAAAAGTGTAAGCGTGGTAACATTTTATTCGAAACGTTGGTTCCAATTTTCAAGTCCCCCCATTTCTCTTGAACCTTTGTGTTTGGTAAATTTTACAAACCTGATACCACAAGTGTTCCCTGTTTATTTAATGATAGATCGCAGTTGGTGAATTGCCATTTTCTGTCTTTGCTACCTGGAGTTATGTGGTGTTGGGGAAAGCTATGTGACAGTGTTGGAAATCCGTGATGTTTATTCAGTATTCGTGGGTATTAAATGCAATCCAACAAGCAAAGTGATTTTATTAATGTGTGATATGACATGTTTTATTTTTCAAATGCTCCAAGCTTGGTGTTTGCTGATTACGCTGCTGATAAAAAAAATAACAGTTGGGAGACGTGTTTACCAAAATCTGACTACATAGTATTTGTGTGGGAGCTTAACCTGAGCCTTCTTACAATAATAGTGTCTAAACCATTTGTGTAGCTGTGTTTGTCAAAGATCCCGAAAGAAATATTACTTTTTAATGAAAATTTTATCTGAATGTATTTTGAAATGTGATTATGTTTATCTCTGTCTTTCTGTGTATGTATTGTATATATGTATATATGTATGTATGTATGTATTGTATATATGTATGTATGTATGTATGTATGTATGTATTGTATGTATGTATGTATGTATGTATTGTATATATGTATGTATGTATGTATGTATGTATGTATTGTATATATGTATGTATGCATGTATGTATGTATGTATGTATGTATTGTATATATGTATGTATGTATGTATTGTATATATGTATGTATGTATGTTTGTATGTATGTATGTATGTATGCATGCATGAATGTATGCTTGTATGTATTTATGTATGTTTGTATGTATGTATGTATCTATCTATCTATCAATGTTCCATTCCATGTTTTGAGAATATATCCGTCTTTATGTCTTCGCTGTGTATCCATGTCTTTAGGAGTCAATCTGTTTTGTTCTTATATATAGTATATATATATGTATTTATATAAAAATATATAGAGAGACGTATATATATTTATTTTTTTATAAAATATTTTACCAGGAAGGATACATTGATATTTCTCTCAAGTATATGTATATGTATATATATGTGTGTGTGTGTGTGTGTGTTTGAATTTAAGAGTGTATGTGTTAGTATATAGATATTTTTTTTTTATTGTTTTTATTTTATTTTTTTATCTGTAGGTTGTGTGTTGTTGACTGTATGTATGTGTATTGCGTACATAGCTACTGAGTCATACATTTAATATATAAGAATATCCAGACACATCTTACACATATATTGCTGTGCCAAAACCTGTATTAATGTGCTTTGCTCTTTTAGGAATTGCACTTCTCGTCCTTCCGTTGGTCTGTATTGTTATCATTATTATTATTATTATTATTATTATTATTATTATTATTATTATTATTATTATTATTGTCATCATATTTTTAAAGACATTCCTGTTTGTGAGATAACAGCATTGATCAGATCGTGACATATCGCACTCCGGGACACTGTCTGTACATATGACCATGACGTTGATCTCTAATATCCCCCCCCCTTTTGTCTCGCCGCATAGAAACGATGACTTTCCTTGCAGACCCCAGTAAAATGGAGATAACCCGGGCAGATAGAAGCTGCCTTATGCTCCATAATGAATATACTCGGTTTACTTATCTATCAATAACTGTGGGAGGGGGAGGGCTGGGGGGGGGGGGGGGCGGAGTGTGGGGGGGTCGAGTTCTTGCACACATTATTAGGTGTATACTGTAGCAGTACCGTGTTGCACCTTTGTGCTGTGTGAGGAGGATGTATCCTTCTGCAGGATTCTTATAGATATCAGGACATTCTACATGGGATCACGTGACATAATTACCACTAGAATCAATCAAGATGAATTGCACGTCAGCACACGTTCAGGGTTTTTTCTTAGTTGATGCTGTCCAAGCCCTCTTGAGCAATAGATGGATCTTGTTCAATGCAGTGAAATCTCCTTGTTGCTTTCTATCGCAAAAAGGGAGACATGACTGAGTTTGAGAATTGCAACAACAGTGCATCTAGCAACATGTATCTGCCTGGCTGTGCATACTATGTATCTCCATCGGATTTCTCCACCAAGTCATCGTTCCTGTCCCAGTCCTCTTCTTGCCCCATGACTTTCTCCTACTCCTCCAATTTAACTCATGTGCAACCTGTGAGGGAAGTGGCTTTCAGGGATTATGGACTCGAGCGCAGCAAGTGGCAGTACAGGGGTACCTACCCCTCCTATTACCCCAGTGAGGAGGTGATGCACAGGGACCTGATCCAGCCTGGGAATAGGAGGTCTGATGTTCTCTTCAAGTCAGACTCAGTCTGCAGCCACCATGGCTCCTCCACTGCCCCCTCTAACTTCTACAGCCCAGTGGGGAGGAATGGGATCCTTCCTCAGGGTTTCGACCAGTTTTATGATTCCTCACAAACCTCATCCTACCAGATGGACATGGAGGAACAATCAGCTAAGTCTGAGCTCAAACCTTCCAACAACCCTGCCAGTAAAATGACTTCTTCCCAGGACAAGAAAGTGACAAGCGACCATCACAGCCCCGGTTCGTCCCCTTCTCGAGAGGCTTCAGCAGAGAAAAGCAACACTTCAGGTAGACATCAAATGGGGGCAACAGTACAAGGCCAAACACTTTGTCAGAGCCGCTTTTATGTGCCATTTTATAAGCATTCAAGGGTTTTATATATCCTATAAGGTTTCCTTTACCGTTGTAAAGCGTGTTTACGACAGGGAACTAATTTAAGATGATCCTTTGTTCAACATTTTCCTTTATGTTATCAGAGGAAAAGGGGGAGATTGTCTGGAATCCCCCCTGCATGCCCCCATTTATATTTCTTTCAGTTTTCTTTTTTATAGAGTACCTTTATCCGTGTACTAATTGTTTGTTCTTACATGCAGAGATATATAGGAGAGATTATTTATTATGAGCACACACTCACAGATCTAGATGATATTAAATGTTTAAATATCTCTCTATAACCTGGAGATTTCTAGATAATTATATGCATGTACTGCATATATTCTATATATCTGTGTGTGCATGTATATGCGTATATATGATATAGAGGATATGAATACACACACACACACACACACACAGACACATATGTAATTTCCATTTGTGTCTGCATATTAACTCACACACAGAGGTCTCTGTCTGTCTCTTTCTCCCTCTGTCTGTGTATATATAATATGTATATGCGTGTGTACAGACTTATATATGTAATATATAATATATTAAATATATATCATGTGTTTTTTTTTTTAATATTTTGCACATATATATATATATTTATAATGAGAGACAGAGACAGAGATGGCACACAAACACAGAACATGAAGCACACAAACACACTTTCAGTTTGCAAGCATGCACACACACATTATATATATATTATGACCCTTTTCAGTGTACATTTTTATGGAATTGCATTCTAATAATTCTAATAATTCTAATAATGACTATCTGTTCTCTGCTATTTACACAATGTCTTACAGCTACCCAGCGACTAAGGAAAAAAAGATGCCCCTATAGTAAATACCAGATCAGGGAGCTGGAACGGGAGTTTTTCTTTAATGTGTACATTAATAAGGAGAAGAGGTTACAACTGTCTAGGATGCTAAACCTCACTGATCGCCAAGTGAAAATCTGGTTCCAGAACCGAAGGATGAAGGAAAAGAAACTCAATAGAGATCGACTGCAATATTTCACCGGAAACCCTCTGTTTTGAGATGTGACTACACAAGTGTATCAAACAATTACACAGGGAGTTCAACTTTTATCATTTTTACTTGGACCTTGAAATGCCATCAGAGGATTTGCAAATCTCGGGAGGATGCCTTTCTTGGTAAGGAAGGCTATTGAAAACGTCACTTAATGGTACAACCAATGATCTGGTTTTCTCTCAATCAGTAACACTGAATATACAGTATTAGACTGGCTGCAAACAACTAGGGTTGGCTATCATAATAACTACACAATTCATATTAAATAACTAAACGAACAATTAATTTTAATTTAATCTCTCGCTATATATATGTATATATATTGATTTTTTTTAAATATATATGTATATATATATAGTTATTTTGCACGAAAAATATGTTCTCTTGTCACAAAGTGTTACGTTGAACTTGGAAAAAAAATAATTGCATGAGTTTCAATGTCTGAAAGGGGGGTTCAATATCTATGTCAGACATTTATTGCATTATATAACCCCTTTATGTACATATTTATTACATTTTTCGATGTTATTTTTTACCAACGCGAACACGTTTTATATGACTATACATTTATACATTTCAATCCATTGGATTAGGTATAAATAATAATTAATGGCAAATCATACCACTATAAAATTGGATCTAGCTTTAAAAAAAAAAAAAATACGAATTAAAAAAATAAGACATATATGATTGTGAGGACCATATATTAGGAAAGTTTTCAAATAAATCTCTTAACCAAAATCCCTAGGATTGGAGTCTGTTAAGGCAAAATTTTAATTCTTTAATTTCAAGTGTTAGTTGAAGGTAATTTTAAGGGAATTAAATGACAGTTGGCGTTTCTGAATTCCCTGCTCTTTTTAGGATCAAAAGTGAGAGATTTGGGTTAAAAATATGTTTATTTTGATGCCTGAAGAATTCGAATAGTCGTTTTCTTTTAGTCTTTATATGGCATGACCTACTGAGCTGTTTACAAAACCTTGAACTGTCTAGACAACACAATAAAATCTAGTGGTTGTAAGGCCTATAATTGGGCTATATTGTACACCTTCTGGTGGGCTAAAAGATGTTTCCGCAAAGTGCAATAAAGTTTGAAGTGAGAAAGGGGACTGTTTTTTTCAATGGAACTAAAGTGGGCGTTATATCTCTGGCTCAAAGTAAAGTTAGTGAAGGCCTGAGAAACAGACCTTCCAAAGGGAACTTAGAACAAAGGAAGAAAAAATATATACTGTTAAAAAAAAAAAAAAAAAAACAAGAGGAAGAAAAGAAATTTGCCTCAATTTGTGCAAAATCCCTATGCATTTGCCTTTGAACTTCCAAACGTCAAGGTCACCAGTCACCTATCACCTCGACTAATAATTAAATGACTAAAAAGATCCTGCTATTATTTTTCTGTGTTGCCACCCACATACCTAAATTAAAACATTTAGGCAGAAAAAAAAATAGATTAAATCAAAGGAAATATAAATCAAATTAAACAAAAGTGGAAACATAAATAAAAAAAATGATGTGGACTTGTTCTTAATTAACATTAAATGTTTTCCATGTTTTTCATACTCTTTGCTTAATTATTAAAGTTGTTCAAAAAGAGAAACAAGTAATGACATTGTTTTCTGCTTTGAAGTTACATTTAAATTTAGAGAAGCAGAAAAGAAAAAAAAGATGACGTTCGTTTGCTCCCATTTAACTAACGAGGATAGAGCACATGAATAATCACACTTTTAAGGATTCGAATGTTCTGTTTTTGACACGAAAATAAATATACTAATAAACTTCAATTGGCTAATCAATAGTAACAACACACTAATGATGTAACCATTAAGTAGGATAGTAGGAAATAGAAGTACATCACTTCACTTATGTATATTAAATGCCCTTAGACATAAAGTTGAGAAATATACTATATTTGTAAGCATGTAGTTGCCTACATTGCAAGTGGCCATATCTAGGAAGCAGAATTATGTTTTTTTTTTAAAGAGACGTGCATGACTTAATATGAAACAAATGCCACTTATATTTGAATGTGCTTTATTTTCAACATCCACAAGAGGGCGACGTTAGTACTGCAAATAGCTGCTATGAGCCTGTTCATATCAGAGCGTTGCTAATAAATTAGGAATCAAGTCACATAATGATTCTAGATTTTTCTCCAGACCAACAGTCTCCTGAAATATTGCTTAAGTAGTACATGTGTTTATTACAAGATCATTTGCTTCTAAGACTTGAGAAAGAGAGGTGTCCAATTACATTACAACATTAGAAGTGTCCTGACATTGCCACATGTAAAACTTCATAATATATTGTTAAAATGAAACAGTGAATCAATACAGCCCACAGCTAACATTGCTGGCTTGTTCCCTGTGTTATTTAATTTATATATATATATATATATATATATAAAAATAAAAAAATCTATCTAAGGGAAGGAGGTTGCAGGCTGAACTACAGAAAGGGTTTTTAGGGTCTGCAACCTACATAGTTGAAAGACACAACCAAATTTTAAGTTGTCCAACTGATTGGACACAACCTTAGGCAAAGGTATTTATGACTGTCCCCAGGCTGTAAAAGTGTAAAGACCTAACATAAAAAATATATATGTAGCTCTCTCTCTCTCTCTCTCTCTCTCTCTCTCTCTCTCTCTCTCTCTCTCTCTCTCTCTCTCTCTCCCTCTCTCTCTCTCTGTCTGTCTCTGTCTCTGCCTCTCTCTCTCTCTCTTCATTTAAATGTATTTCCCCCCTATCTACATTTCCTATATTTATCAGTCTATTTCTCTCTTAATAGCCATTATCTCCCCCTGTTTCTGCAAACAGGCGAAATGGCATCTGTCAATCGTTAGAGCTTTTCGTTAGACTTGTACAGGGCTTGCAATTAAAACACAACAAAACAAAAAAATAACAAAACAGTCTAGATCTCTAACGCATATAAATGGCGGAGTTTATTAAAGCAATGGGAATAATTTTCTTTAAAAAAATAATAAGAAGAAGAATTTATTCAGTGAGAGAGAATATAGAGCACAAGACAAACATTTAGACCCAAATATTCCTGACGGAATTTACTTAGATTCTTAGATAGAACACGCTGAGGGAATAATTGATCCAACGTTTATATAAACAGAATTGATACTTAAAAACAGATAAATCAATGAACACATATCTATCTGTCTCTGTGTATGTATATATATATATATATATATATATATATATATATATATATATATATATATATATATATATATATATATATGGAGTGCGGAATGCGGTACAATACATTATATGTAAGCTAGATTTTAATTGCCAGAAATGTAATAATATTATATCTTTCATCTTTAAGTCTGATTTCGCTTAAAGAACAATCATTGTAGAAAACTGCATACAATCTGGACAAAGTGCCCAATTGTTACACATACATTGGAGCATTCGTCAACCGTGCAGTAAAAAAAAAAAAATTAAAATAAAAAATATATATATATATAAATGAAATTAAACAAATAAAAATATTTCGGTTATTGGGTGTGGATCATCCGATAACTGTTCCATAGTAGACTGATAAATATGAGACGAAGTAATGCATTATTACAGTAGTCGAAAGGTAGTGCATTTTCTATGATTCGCTTGTTGACTTCACATATCTTGTTAGGATGATAAATACCATTTACTAATGCTCCTGTTTGGAAGGTGATTTCTGTCTGTAGAATAAGATTGTTTCTCTTTAGGCGATCTGGCAACAGCTAGACAGCAATTTTAATAAATATACACGCCTTATCGCTCAATATTTAGAATATAAACAAAACAAATATAATCTTTGATGTGACACACTTAGAGATCTATGTTGCAAAGAGCGAGTTCCACAGTCTTTGGGTCTGATTTATACAAAAGTAAAAATAACAGAGATAGATAATATTTTCCAAGTCTGGTATCTTGGCCTTGGTTTTACAAGTTGACTCTCAAATCCTCCCCACCCCCCCCCCCCCCCCACCCCCACCCCCACATCGCTGTTCAGTGAATAAACCGCCAGTGTAAAACCCTGTTTTTCATTTTTTTTTATAAAATGGTAAAAAAAAATTATAAATCTGAGATGTAATTTCATGTATGTTGAGGCTGATGTCACTGTTCTCAAAAATGTATGTACCTATATGCTACTTGCAAATCTTAATATGCAAGTTTACTTTCATACATTTATGTATGTATGTGTTTGTGCATGTATGCATATGTTTGTGCATGTATGGGTATATGTATGTGTGCGAGAGTGTGTGTATATATATATATATATATATATATATATATATATATATATATTTACATTTATATATATATTATACGTACACACACACACATACATACACACATACACAGACACACAGAGACGCAAACATACACACTCTAGTTTCTTTACTGGCAGCGAAAATTGGTGGCTTAAGGAATGATTTGGAAAAAAAATAGAATAAAATAGACGAGTTGTTTAAAAAGTCTAATTTCAGTGATCTATGTTTCTCCTATGTATCTGTCTATATGTAAGTGTGTGTATCAATGCAATTGTGTATGTTTTAGTTGATTCAATAAACACTGAATTTTAGTGAATTTAAAGCCAATTACAAAGCCTGGACTGAAATCACCAAATTGTGACTACAGCTGAGCTGGAGTATGTTCACCTATTTTGACCTCAAACCTGCAATTTGATTTTCAAATCATTCTAATTCAGTGTTTAGTGAATAAATCCTATGTTGTGTTAATGCAGACAAATAAAAAAAAAAAAAAGCCAGGCATGTGGCTGATTGCTTTATTTAGATATTATAAGAGGTGTATCGCATTGCCTCTTCACCAAAGGTCTAAATTTCTATTTAATGACATTTCTGATTATATAGGTATTTTAACATTATATGAGTAGTTTAATTGAAAGGCTTTAAAAAAAATCCATCACAAATGTAAACTTAATGAAATTAGAAATCTATATGCCAATAATGAAGCAAGTATATGTACATTGCAAAATGCACATGGTTTCTAAGTATTTGAAAGGAGTAGGGTTTGCTCAAAGGGTTACACAGTTACACATAATGTATGGCTTTATTAAAAGGATTGTGAGATAAGACTTGGACATAGTACACGGTCGCCTCTGTATTCTAGATACTTAATGAGGTATCAATGCTATTGTTTTCATATTGGCTCCAGTTAGGGAATTAATTATGACAAGTACAAGAGCAATTGTTCTCAAGCGTTTTGTAAACCAGCTAATTGCAATTATTGTCATATGATAAATAAACACCCTTTTCAAATTAAAGCCATGCTGATTGGGATATATTGCAAGGGTGTAAAAACCTCAAAAGTTTTCAAAAAATGTCACTAACCAAATTCGTCAAAGGCTGTTTTGAAGTGGGTTTGAGGCTTGTTTTTAGCTTTGAATTAAAAAGTCTTGTTGAAAACACAAAACAATCCCCTATTTTGTTATTTATGTGTTAATGCCACGAATTCAGGGCTTGATTTGCATAGAACAGATTTAAATGTCTTTTAATGCTTTTCCTGAAAGTGTTTGTTTAGAAAATACCCCTTAACGTTTTCTATCTAGAAGTCTAATGCTAGCTATTTAACAAAACTACAAACAGGCTTTGCTATAGGAGTTACAAATGTCATTGGCTGTTAACCTGACAATGATGTTGTATTTGAACAGCTGTGTGAGGGTTTCATTTTATCAAAAGGTCTGTCTCATTGCCACAGAACCAGACATTTTATTGTTTTAACTGCATAGGAGATAAAATGCCCTGCAAAGAGGGGCTTTTAAAGAGCAATGGGATTTGGAATGTGCAAAATCCCAAACTGCTTCCAATGAAGCTTAAATGGGCGTGAGAAATACCAACTTTTACACACAAATCTGAGCATGTATTTACTAAAATATATGAATAATGGTGCTAAATGAAAATCTTTAATTATCTTACCACCAACACCAATAAACCACCATTAAGCTGTTATTATGGTAGAAAATAATTGTTTAATTAGGACAGACCCCCAAAAAACAAGATTAATTTTAAGGCGATCTCTCCAACTATTCATAATCAGCTTATAAATGAAGAATTGCATTTACTAATTAACAGTTGGTGTTAAAACAAAATTGACCCTTTTTTGGGTGCAATGTGGATGTGAAAAAAGATCAATAATATAATTTTCAATAATTCATAATGCCAACCCCATTATGCTAAATGTTACCTATTAATCTTCTCTTTTTACTAAGTTTCGATTGATTTGATCATAAAATATCTCCCGTGTGTGGCAACATAGGGGTATAACTCTTCAGGTAGCAACACTAGCAAAAAAAATCACCAACTATCTGAAGAATGCAGATGAGAACAGTATTGATCGCCCCTGATTCTTTTTAATCTGTATTAATAAATTCAGCAACCCTTTGTACCTTAAACTTGTCAGCAATGAATGCTTTTATCAAACCCATAAAAGGAAAACATGTCTTTCTTTGCAAATCTTTCTTTTTTTTTTTTTTCAATTTTGTGTTTTTTTTTTAAATCTCACCTATCAGCAATGCTGTTTTATAAACATTTTAACGTGCGAAACATTATATATCCATGTTTAAAAAAAAAAAACTAAAAAAATAATATATATAAAAAAAGTCTAAAACTTCACCAAGACTACACCAAAGACAATCTGCTTCGCTAAATTCACAACAGTGTGATATCTCTGCAGAGAAAGGGGGGAAATCTATTAAATAAGAGCCCCTGCTTCTCCATTGCCCTCACAAACACACACAAACATAACACACACAAACACACATCTACTGTATGGGCACATGTTGTACACACACACATATACATCTATTTTTAATAAAGACACAAATGTATCAATTTCTAAGTGATCAATGGGCTTTCACATTTAATGTGGCTTCAAGTTATTTGTATTTTAGCTAAAAAGGGAGGTGATCTCGTTGTTCTGTCTAAAAACTAGCCTTAAATCAGCGCAGTGCGCCAGGGCTATTCCATATGAAGTCTGTTGGACAGCGTTTTTCCTTGTGATAATAGTAGGTGTCGCTGTTCACCGTGTTCCAGACTGTAGCCCTGGCTGGCCCAAATACCATGTGACTAGCTGGGAGGTAGAAACTGAAAGGCCATTTTCAAATCTCATTGGTTTACTTGTCATGTGGCTGTGCAGAGGCATCCACAATTACATTGAGAATGTTTTCCTAGAGATGTCAGCCTACAAAGGACACAATCCTTCTTCTTCAAATTCCTCCCCAAAATGTCCTTTCCAAACAGCTCTCCTGCTGCAAATACCTTTTTAGTGGATTCTTTGATCAGTGCCTGTAGAAGTGACAGTTTCTATTCTAACAACGCCAGCATGTACATGCAACCTAGCACAGACATTGGGACTTATGGGATGCAAACTTGTGGACTTTTACCCTCCCTGGCTAAAAGAGAAGTCAATCACCAAAATATGGGTATGAATGTACATCCCTATATACCTCAAGTAGACTCCTGGACAGATCCTAACAGATCTTGTCGTATAGAACAACCTGTTACACAGCAGATCCCTACTTGCTCCTTTCCTACAAATATTAAGGAGGAGACCAATTGCTGTATGTATTCTGATAAGAGATCAAAAGTCATTTCAGCAGAGGTCCCCTCATACCAGAGGCTGGTATCTGACAACTGCCCTGTTGATAACTCAGAAGTCCCTGTCCCAGGATATTTTAGATTGAGCCAGACTTACGCCAGTGGGAAGCCTCAAGAGTATAGTAACAACCAAGATTCCAGTTCATCTTTAATGTTGCAACTAAACCCTCGCGGCTCATCCAAACAGCAGATATCTTCTCAACTTCAGATGGATAAGAAAATGAATGACAATGCCACCAGCCAAGACTCTGCTAAAGTGTCTCCAGTACAAAGCCCTGAGTCCAAATCCACATTACAGGAGGAGAGGAGCTGCATGGCTGATGTGTCTGTGTCTAGCCCAGAAATACAAGAAAAAGAGACTAAAGGTTAGTAGTATTACACCCACACCTTGAACATCATTGCATGCTGCCCTGTGGATCCCCATAAAAGCCGGCACACAAATATTAACCTATTAACCACGACTGATTGTGCTAAGAAGCTTTGAGAAACTGCAGCCTGCTCAGAAATGATTATCAATGAAAATCAATACTCCTGATCATTTAGGTATATAGTGTAATCAACTGTGTATTGGAAGCTATTAACTTCCTCAAAACTCCCCAAGCCTTTTGATGTTCATTAGAAGTGGCTAGCCTGGTTTTGGAGATAAAGGTTCCTGGCTGTACCTCTCTCTGTGCCAGCATAGAAAGATCTTAATTAAATATACACATCTTAGTTAAAACACCTATCTAGAAAATCTCAGAGAGCACTCTGGAAGGGATTTTTATTTCTACATTTTAGCAATAAGGTTTATGGGAAAATGTAATTATAATAACATGCACTATTTGTCTGTGTTCCCCTCATGATCTTGCAAAGATTTTGTTTTCGCCTAACTTGCTGTTGATATAGTATTTCCCCAGGAAATAGGTGACCACAAAATAGATATTGTGGCACCCACACGACTGTACGATGCATTTTGTTTTAACATGCTGCTAAGCTTTTTTTATTTATTTATTTCTTTAAAGAAAAGTGGGGTACTATAAAGTGACAACCAGAAAAAGGGGATTTTTGTAGCACTATAGATTGTTTTGTTCAATATGTATCATTCATGTACAGTTAATGATACAGTAAATTATGTTTTCCAGAGAATTCTATTTACACAAAGAAACCAAATATAATTATAATCTGTAACAATACTAGATATATAGAATGATAGCTAGATAGATAGATAGAAGGATAGATAGATAGATAGATAGATAGATAGATAGATATTTTTACACACTAAATGGTCCCTTGTCGCGTCAGTTAATATTGTAAATATGACTAGAAAATACATTCAGAATGCCTTTAATGTATAAATATTACAAGTACATCTTATGGTGTTATAGACTTTTATATATGTCCTGAATTGTAATGTGTGTATTACCTGTCTGTCTGTCTATCTATCTATCTTTCTATACAGAAACAAAGAGATTAAAAGTTTACCATTGTTTTAATACTTATAGCAACAGTGTTAACTGTGCATTGTTACATTTTTGTTGACATAATTGATATATAGCTCAATTATCTGTCTGTCTATCTATGTATATATCTATGTATCTATGTATCTATCTATCTATCTATCTATCTATCTATCTATCTATCTATCTATCTATGTATCTATCTATCTATCTAAACAGATTTCATATTATTTTTTAAAAACTTACAAAACAATTGTAAAATAGTACTGTAAGTTTATGCAAATATTTGTGATGAGTGTTTAGATTTAATGATATGTATCTGCAGTTAGAGATAGTCAGCCAATATTGCATATGTTTATTTTATCAACACGTATTTGTGTGTGTGTGTGTGTGTGTGTATGTATTTGTGTGTGTGTATGTATGTATTTGTGTGTGTGTGTGTGTGTATGTATTTGTGTGTGTGTATGTATTTGTGTGTGTGTGTGCGTGTATGTATTTATTTGTGTGTGTGTGTGTGTGTGTGTGTGTGTATGTATTTGTGTCTGTGTGTATGTATTTGTGTGTGTGTGTGTGTGTGTGTATGTATGTATTTGTGTGTGTGTGTGTGTGCGTGTGTGTATGTCTCTTTGAGTTCATAGATACTGTCTGAATATAATAATAGTATATGGGCATGGACACACGCACCAGTTATGCATTCTTGTTGTATAGTCTTTGTGTATGTGTCAATACATTTATTATTTATTAAGAATTGCAAAAGGTCAAACAGAGGTTTCACCATGAGTGTGTATGCCAGACATGTTTTAAGGTTCATTGTCAAGTCTGCACAATTTGGAAAATAAGATCCTTTTTTTTCTTTCTTTCTTTTTTTTAAATCTTTTCTTTTTTTAAATATTGTTTTATTTTTATTTGTATTTATTTATTTTACTTTTTTTATGTGTTTTACTATGGTAGAAGAAATCAAGTCTGATACCCCAACAAGCAATTGGTTAACAGCAAAGAGTGGGAGAAAGAAGAGGTGCCCTTATACCAAGCATCAGACATTGGAGTTAGAAAAAGAGTTCTTGTTTAATATGTATCTGACGCGAGAGCGCCGCCTAGAGATCAGTAAGAGTGTGAACCTCACTGACCGCCAGGTCAAGATCTGGTTTCAAAATCGGAGAATGAAGCTAAAGAAAATGAGCAGGGAGAATCGAATCCGCGAATTAACCGCGAATCTGACTTTTTCTTAAGACTACACAAAAAAATTTAAATAAAAAAAATAAATAAAAAACATAAAACGTTTGACAAAGCATCAGCCATTGCTAAAAGCAGGAGAGACTTTGAAACCATTTCACAACCATGTCTGTGATCCTGAATGTGATTATTTCTCATTTTTTTAGTGCTGCAAGTCTCTATATTGTTCGTCCATGGGTATATATATATATATAAAAAAAAATAAAAAAAATGAACACTAGCACATGTAATTTATTTTTATTATTGTTCTTTTTTTGTTGTATTTTTTTATCACCGTATGGCAGGGTAAATATGATGAAAGTTTATCATTCGGTCTTAACTTATTCAACATATCCAAGCAATGTGACTTTTTCATGTTTTTACAATAATAATAATAATAATAATAATAATAATAATATTGATTATAATAATAATATTAATAATGGTATTTCTCTGTGCTAGTCCATGGACCTTGGCATTTTAACCTTCACGAGTACTCTTAATGACTTTGGGGGAAAAAAGCACATTTTCTGTAAATGTCTGCTCCAATTAACCGAGGCTATGTTTGTAGTGTTGTACTTTGTTGGGTCCTTACCCTAATAATATTCCTTTCTTGTAATATCTGCTATCCGTGCTCTGAGACAGCAATGTGACTTACTGTGCATGTGTTATTTGCATGTATGATGCAATAAACTGTCTAAACGTTATTTCCCCCCCTTGTTCTCTAATTCGTATTATTCTCAAAGTTCTTTATTTCAAAGAAGACAGTTAAGTCAATTTTCGCTGGTGTTGCTGTTCCATGAGTTGTGGCATCTTTAGGACTGGAGGCAAAGCATTGTGTTAAATCTGATAGAGTATATAAAATGTTTCATTCAATGCTTTTAGTGATCTGCAGTGACAGGTAACTAGCACAGACTGGCCTGTGACCTGCTGGATTCCTGTGACTTGTCTGATTTGGATCCAGTAGCCAGATTCACCTTAGGCGCCAGGTAAGTTTCAATTGACCTTTTCCATTCGACCATAACTGCATCTTAAACTAACAGTTGTTATAGTATCACCATGGTTTAAGGGGAACTATTTATGGAAATTGTATCATTATGTGCA